>NC_051164.1:49334076-49415917 GCF_013339745.2 Dermacentor silvarum | reverse complement strand
ACTAGGGGTGTGCGAACACTCGAATACGAATCGAATTGTAACTTCTCGAATAGTTGTTGTCCTTTTCCATACTAACTCTACGCTTCCTCCACGCTGCGTTAGTTCTAGTACACTCTAGCTCTAGCTGCGTGGCCGATGATGATGATGATGATTTATTGGCATCCCCTTTGAAACGGGGCGGCGACAAATAGTCACCTAGCCTGCTTGATTCAATCAGGCATACTATACATGTTCTTTATCTAGCATTTTTGTATAGCTCTCATTATTCTTTTTCTTTTTCAAAAATTTACCTTGTACCGCTACCTATGATTTTAAGAGATCAGGTGGTATCCATGTTTTCCCTGCTTTCTTTCCACCACTACTCTAATCGTCTCTAGCTTATCTCTACGGCTGATCTGTTGATGTTGATGAATGCGACGGGCGGATCCGGTCGCATTCCATTAGGATGCGCTGAGTGGTCTCTGGATCTTTACTGCAGAACACACATGCCTCATCTAGTTCCCAATATTTGCTCCGGTATGTCTTGGTCCTTAGGCAACCGGCTTGAGCTTCAAATAGCAAGGCAATGCCCTTTGTGTTATCGTACAGATTTTCCCTTCTATTTTTTTTCCTTCTCATTCTTGTAAATCTCCATTGTCCTTTTATTGCGATAGCAATTATATGGACACTTCAACCGGATTTCTGCCGTCGGCGTCGCCGTAGCCGTCGCCGTCGTCGTCGCCGTCGCCGTCGCCGTGAGGTTCCGTATAGATAAAATCTTCGCCGCGCGCCGTATGCCCCAGCGGAAGCGTGCGGGGACGCGCGCTATCACGGAGAGCGAACGCACTCAATCCCCACGCGCAAGCAAGGAAGCGGAAAGCCAGCGCCGGAGGGAGCAGGGGGGGGGGGGGGGGGCACTTCTCTGCCAACAACCGCGCTCGTCGCTCGTCCGCACAGTCTCTTATCTCTCCCACGCGCAAGCAAGGAAGCGGGAAGCCAGCGCCGCAGGGAGCGGGGCGGGGGGGGGGGGGGGGGGGGGGGGGGGGGGGGAGGCGCACTTCTACGCTGCCAACAACCGCGGTCGTCGTTCGTTCGACCGCACCGTCTCTTATCTCCACACGGCTCTGACCTTTATGCGCCCTCAGTTTCCGTTGAAGCGATAGACCGCACGTACCTGCGCGGGCGAAGGTACGTTGCGCTGCCAGCGTTTTGACAGTCGTTGGCTGCAGTCATTCAGTGTGATCTATTCATGTTTGTTTGTGCGCGCTCACACCACGCTTGTTCATTCAGTTAGTAATAGTCGGGCCACATTTTCCAACGCACGCTACACATGCAATGCTGCCCAGATCGGCAGTGCAGCACTACAGGTGTGTCCCTTCGCACGCGCTGCCCACGGTAAGCGCTTCTCATCAACACCACCGTTTCACACGCGCCTTCTCGTGGTCATCGAGTCTCTCTTCATGTCGGTCTACTTACACCGCAGCACACCTGCTTACTTAATCAGCTCATGTTTACTACAATTCATATTGCTACCAAGGCCGCTCACCTTACTTCGTATGACATTGCTGTGTTGCTATCGCATTCATTGCTTCGCCCTTAGGGCGAAACTGTGACACTTTTTTTGTTTCCATTCTTTGCATCCAATTCACGGTCTCTATTTATCTCACTTTCTTTCTGATGACTCCTGGTTGTCTATTTACAGTTTCGATTATCCTGTACTTGGTTGCCAACTTCCTTGACCTCTTCCTCCATTCTGTGTCCACGCTTTTCATGTAGAGATACTTGTGCACTTTAGCCGCCCGTTTATTTTCATCCATGTTCCTGAGCCTTTCTTCAGAACTAATTTTGCTCTGTGCTTCTCTGACTTCAAAAGAGGCCCAACCCATGTCACCCTGCACTGCGTCATTTGTGGTATTAGCGTGGGCTCCCAAAGCCAACCGGCCTACTGATCTCTGGCGTGGGCGACACTCGTGCCACCTCTGGGCCACAGAGCCAACCAATTTCTCTCCTACTTTTGCAAGCGGGGTAGAGGTGGCGCCAGTTTCTCTTTTCCGTTTCACCCGCGCGCTCCGCGTCGTTGGCCGTTGGCATCGTTTCGCCGGGAGATCCTAAACCACCAAGTCCCTCGCTATCGGAAACCAAGCCGACGTGTTCTGCTCCCGAATTTCGTCTGGGTTATCTGTAGGAAAAGCGTAGTCCAACGATCCTGCTCTCGGTCGGGGGTGACATGGCTGAACGAACGAAAAGTGCCATTTGGAAACATTTTCGTAAACAACTCGGCACAAGAGGCAACGTGCAAAAGCTGTGAAACGAAACTTCGAACGCCATCGAGTACGACGACGCCACTTGCGAACCATCTCAAGAACAAGCATTTTGCTTTGCACAGTGTGTTTTTGAGACACAGCGGGAAGCAAGGAAGACCAGACGGTCCACAGCCGCTCACCAAAAGTGCGCCGAAGTCGGGCAAGGACCTATCGCAGCGCGAGGAGAACGGCGATAACCACCAGGATTGCCCGAATGCTGGCGCTCGACCTTCAGCCTTACATCTGTGTCGAAAATCGAGGTTTCAAAAAGCTGATGAACCACATGAAGCCGTTGTACAAGATACCCAACCGCACGACGTTTTCGAGAACAATCATTCCGGAGTTGGTCAGAGACACATTCACGGCTGTCAAGGAGAGAATGCATGCGGACTTATAGGAAGGCATAGAGTCGATCTCGTTTACAAGTGACATGTGGACGTCGAGGTCTAACCAAAGTTGCATCAACCTCGCCTGCCACTACGTAACCTCCAACTTCGAGATGAGAAGCTTTGCATTGGACAACCGGAGTGTGACTGAGAGCCACACTGCTTGCAACATACTGGAGCACCTGCAAGCAATGATGGATAACTGGGAGCTGCCACTGCAGAAAGTGCCAGTCTATGTTGTGATGGACAATGCACGGAACTTCTGTGCGGCCCTTAGGGGCATTTCTTACGTCCCAATGCAGTGTATGACCCATACACTGCAACTAACTATAAAAGATGCCAAGGAAGAAACAGCAGGAGTTCCTGCCATTCTCAAGAAGTGTCGCGCAACTGTTGGTCATTACAAACACAGTGCCCATGCTGCGGCAAGACTGCAGGATTGCCAGCGACGGAGGAACTCTCAGTTTTGGAACTTATTCAGAACGTGGAAACAAGATGGAACAGTGAGCATGACATGCTCTCGCGTCTTGTGCAGCTGAAAGAAGCCGTCTGCTTAGAGCTTGCCACCTCTGAGACAACTGTGCCCAACCTGACACCACAGGAGTGGAAAGCAGTGGCTGGGCCCGTCAAAGCTCTTGAATCAATCGCATCTGCAACCAAAGATCTTAGTGGCCAGAAGTATGCAACTCTGTCGTCAGTAGTACCATTTCTCTATGGAACACAAATGGTCCTGAAAGACTGCATTGCAGCCGATGATGAAAGCTCAGAGTTTGCAAGAAACTTGCTGAAAAGCATGAGGACAAGGTTTCCAGGGCAGGACGAGCAAAATGAGTATGCGTTGGCAACCGCCTGTGACCCAAGATTTAAGAACCTCTTTTGTGCTCAAACGGTCCAGGAAACAAGGTTCTTGGAGCTTGCGAGAACTGAGTTGCAGAGCTCTCCAGGAGAAGCATCAAGTGACTTTACTGAAGCGTCAACATCTACAGCTCACAAGGAGTGCGTCAGCAGTATCTGGGACAGCATTGGGAAGCTGGCAGCGTGATCAGAAAGAAGACACTCCTCCACAACAGTCAACATCGAGGAGTTTCAGCGGTACCTTCGAGAGCCCACTGGCAGTAAGGACCAAGACCCTCTAGGATTCTGTAAAGAAACAGGCAAGCAACACTTCCCAGGACTGTGCAAGATGGCCATGAAGTACATGGGCATTCCAGCAACGAGTGTACCAAGTGAAAAGTTGTTTTAGACGGTTGGCAACATTGTTACGGCCCGGAGGGAGTAGTTGACCCCAGATCACGTACAACAGCTGCTGTTTTTGCACGAGAATTTGTAAATATTCAAGCTTCTGTTAAATAATTTTGTTATTCGATATTCGATTCGATAATCGCTTTTTTTAGTGATTCGATTCCGTATTCGATTCGAGACTTACTATTCGGTATTCGCACACCCCTAATGATGACCCCTTCAGGCTCTCTCCACTTGTTTCCTAATTCGCAGCTGCGCGTCTAGACGTTGCGCATTTGCCCAACAGTGGCTGCATCATTGTTTAAACGAAGATGGACTGCCAGTTGCATATGCCAGGTCTCTTCATTTGCGCGTGATTCGAACATGAGAGCCATGCCTACATTCTCCGTGTCATAGGACAAGCCAAGTGTTCTCGCACGCGCCCACTGCAAAATCGACTACAGGGCCGTAAGTTTCGCAAACTGCCTCGCGGAAAAGCTGTAGCTTCAGAATTGTGAAAAAGGCCCATTGTGCGCGAGAAGATAGTTAATCAAAAGCCAAGACGTGTCGCATACATCTTGAAACACTTCTCGATGTACCAGTGCGGTAAGTTTGAATATACGCTCTCAGTGCCAAATTTGTCATGTTGCGTTTTCATTTATTGGATTGTTTTTCAGTGTTTTGCGTCGGGAACATATTCCAATTGGCTGCAGAGGTGCTTTACAAGTATGCCAGACATGAAACAGTTGATGTTCTCATGTCTGTGACATTCCCGTAGAGTTCTCGCATGGACTTCACATTCTGTAAACTACGCAGAACACGCTGAATAATAGAAAACTTCTTAATCTATTCCGTATCTGCACGCGCTATTTATGATTCTCGAGGTGGGAAAAATATGGCTCGCTTAGCCAAACCAGGGACATGGCTTCGGCATGACGGTGACTTAGGCGAGAATGCATCGCTTCTGTAATTATCTTGCCAAGCAAAATGACGCTGTTTAGGAATTTTTACAAGTTATAAATATATGTAATTTAACAGCTCAATGAGTTACGGCGTCATCCATAGCAGTAAGAAGTCCATAATTTATTAATTTTCATTAATGTGTCTTCAACATATTTAATCTAGTCGACATACTACAAGGTTATGAATTTCAGACCTGCCATTCTTAGACATTCAAGCGATGTTACCCTCGTAGCCAAAAACTAGCAAATTTTGTAAAAAATAAAACTTGTTTAATTTGAAGAATTTGATTGTTTTAATATTCGCAGACTTCGCGCTGTATAGGGACGCTCTTAACCGAACGATAAATTCAACAAATGTTTATTATACCTCTGTCCCACGAGCACCAAGAAACTCTTTTACGTTAGCGGTGTTTTACCAAGATGAAAAACTTTTTAATGAAGAGGTCTTGCGCAGCAGACACACGGCACCAACGACCTCTTTTTAGTGTTTCCTTCTGGACACGCTACCAAAAGCGTGGCGCTAGCGTTCGAAACAAAATTGGCAAAAAAAAAAAAAAACTGGGGCCAGATTCACGAAGCTTTTATTTCGTAAGTTCGCTTTGCCATTGGCTGGCCGGCTTCGCTAATGAAATGTTTGGCACCCGGATTCGCTAAAATTCTTTCTTACGAGAAATTTTAGCGTAAGAAGCTTTTGCGAATTCGGGCCCTGATGTATCTCAAAATATAAAGTGAAAACTTATTGTATTACACGTTTTTCAAATAAATTGGATGCTCACAATGTCACGCGCGCAGTTTTTCTTGTCCGTACGGCGCGCATCTGTAAGCGTCATCACGTGACATCCCCGACCCTTTCGACCTGCTTGCGAGAGTACAGAAGAAAATGAGCATTACTGGGTTTACTACACCTTCTGCGAGACATAAGATTATTCTTTATGACGAGTCTAGGTGACAGAAAAATACGCATTTGCTTATTTTCTTTAATATGTGATAAATGTTGGCGCCCACTGGTTTTGAGGCTACTCCTTTTCGGCCGTAAAGGAGATCGCCGAACTACGCTTCCAGAAAAGACCGCTTCTGACAAAGAGATCGCTCCCTGTCGTGTGTGTTTGGGCGAAACTCTTTCGGGAGAAGACTTTTTGCTCAAAAGACTTTCGTGTGCCCGTCTGACAGGGGTATTACATACTTTATGAAGTGCATAAATAAAATACTCAAGTAACGGCGCCCGAAGTTATAAACTGGTTCTATAAGTTGGCGTCTCTGCTACTCGGGTGGGTCTGTGTAATCAATCACTCCCAAATATCAGGCAATGAAAATTCGGTCAGCGACTGCATTTGCATTCTTTTCGGAATAAGTTATGACCTGAAACTAGGCCCAAAATATTACATCATTGGTGCTAATACGACAATCGCGAACAGGCTCTAACAATCGGTCATTTGCGTCAAGATCGTAAAAAGTTGGCAGGGGTATAGCAAATATCAGATGCCGCAGTTCTTCATTTCGATTTCCTCCTTCTGAGTGGTTGCAGAAAGCTGTAGCTTCTACAACGTTGCTCTAACTTGGCGAGACAGGCAGAGTCGTCGTCACGTGCACAGCACGAGGATGGAGGCAGTATTAAAATGTGCCACGCAACTTATGCAGCCGCGGGTGGAGCGTGGTTTTCAGAGGCACTGCGGCTTCAAGCTTACTCAGAACAACGAGGATTGAGCGGAAATATTGCTCTTCTTCGTAACTGCACACCTACATAACTATTTCGAAAAGTTCTTGCCAGACAAGGTTGCTCAGCTCGCAGTCATTTATTGAACGCTTAGAAACACGTTAAACTATAAGGCACCTTTAAAATCAATTTAACCCTTAAAGGCACCCTTATATTGGCGCTGAACCCTTAAAGGCCACAAAAGTGGGGAGAATATGCAGAATAGGCAGATCACTGACACAAAATCTCGCACAACCTGAATCGGAAGCCACAAAAAGACTTACTTAAGGGAGTACGGATAGAAATTGTTTGTCTTGTTTTTATTACTTCATAGAATAGTACTCGAACCGGTAATTACGTTATGGAGTCTCAACTTCCCGAAAGTGCAGCAAATAATTAATTACGTTAGCTTTTAATACAACCATTCCAGAAGGCGCGCCAAGAGCAGCATGGCTTCGGACGTGAAAAAAAATGTTGCAGTGGCTTAGCTCGGCTATGCCAGGATATACGTAGCGCTAGCAAAGGTTCAGCTGATTATTCTTAGCTTTCCTGGTTGTCTCCTACGCTCAACCGCTAATTGCCAGGCAACTACTTCGGGATCCGATGAGTCAAGCTTCTCCGTTCTTCTGCGCTGTTGAGCAGCATTTGCGCTCTCCTTCGCCATGGCTATACCACACTGGCAAGCGCCAGTCAGAAGCGCAGCGGCTCCAGCGCAGTGTCAGACGGCGACTGCACAGCGAGCGCGCGCCGGCGCCAGTGCGTCTACCACGGCTACGACGTCACTCCTCTGGAATGCGCAGACCGGCGGCGGTGAGTCGCGCGCGGCGGCGGCGGAGTGCGCGAGAGGTGCCGGCTCCAGTGGCTCGGTGCGCAAGCCGTGTGACATCACTGATCCTTGCGCATGCGCAGCACGGCTCCTGATGTGCCGCGCGAAACGGGCTTGGCTAGGCCAGTGTAGCTAACGCTACAAAGATTATCTATTTATTCACCGAAACCTGTTGTGGCGCTCTCGTGTTATGCCACGTACCCCTGACGCGTACACACACACTGTGGTTGTGGTGCCAAAAGATGAGAACATTGAGTACTCGACAGGACAATAGGGGAGAGAGCGTGCCCCTGCGTTTCCAAGAGAAGTAAGCAACTGAAGGGGCCAGTTTGGCAGCTTCCGGAGACATGGCCTTGAACCACCACACACTGCCACTTCCGCTATCGGTGACATGAGGAGTAACCTTTTTCACGTCCGAGGCCGCGCTGCACTTGACCAGCGTTTCGGGCAGGCCGTACAAAAGGTGCTGTAATTATTCATCTGTGGTGCTCCCGAAGAATTGACGCTTTCTACTGCAACTATAGAGTCGACAGCTATCTAAAACAGCAAATCCCGTGTCAGCATTCCTTTAAGAACACTAAAAATTGTACACAAACACAAAAAGTCGCAGTTTCACCTCGGACGGCGAAACATCGATTGCGATAGCAAATGCGTAGCATATACGAAGTAAGAATAGTAGTTTTATCGGCCATATAAACTTGCACACATTCGCTTAATAACTAAATTAACAATCGTGGTGTGAGCGCGCACAGGTAAACATGAACACATCACACTCGATGACCGCGGACACTCGCTGTCAAAAGGCTGGCGTGAAGAAGTGCGGCAGCAGCAGCGACCGAAGTGACCTTCGTGCTGTATATTGCTTCAAGTCGAACTGAGCGGCGAGAACCCAGCACGCACTAAGGTATGAGCTGTCGGCGCACCTAGACTCTGTCCCTAACGCAGATCGCTTTCAAGGTAAGCCGCGGGCGACCGCGCACTCCGCAGTTGCTGATAAAGTACAACGCCGCACCCCCACTCCCTTGCTCCCCTCCGCCCCGTTCCTTGCGCGCGACGGAAGACGGGGCGCTTCCTCCCCGCTTTCCTCCCTTGCGCGCGCGAGATTTAGCCGCGATCGCCGGCTTCCCTCACACGCCTCCACTCGCACATACAGCTTTGGGCGCGCGGCGATAGCGTTATCGCCCTTGGACTTTACACGGGACATCACGGCGACGGCAAAAATGCACCTGGAGTGGGCATATAATTGCTATTGCCATAAAATTACTTTACATATTAGTTCACTTGCATAACGGTAAACATAAGCGATAGTAAATTTAACAGGTTAAGTGGATGCTACCTGTTTAAACGCTGAAGGGTTATGTCCATTGACGATGAATCAGTTTATTCCATTCTTATGAAATGGAATTCCTGATTGCTCATGTCAAATGTTATACTGCGCTTTCATATAAAAGTGTTGGAGGGCCTCTTTAAGTGTCTGAGTCTACTTCGACCGTCACGTCAATGGTCGGTCAATTTTCTCACAGGGGAGGCGCTGGTCTCCGAGCACACCTTGCGCCATCGCCGACTGGAGCGCCAGCTGCTGGTCGAGCTGCGCTCGGGCACCGACGACGGCTCGCTGCGGTGGCCTTTGCGCTTGTGGCGAGACTGCAGCGCCACCACGGGAGAGCCGCATTCGCACGACGTGCTGCGCACCATCTTTGCCATGCACGGGCTGGCAGGCTTTCCCTTCGGCGCAGCCAACCGCCACAGAGACCTTTCCATCACAGCCGCCAAGTACGCTCAACAGAGGGCGGGGCTGCTGAGAGTTGGCCGGCACTCGCGTGTGTGTGTTCTCAGCTCGAAACACAAAAAACAGTGCTGGCTACTGCATTTTTCAGGAGTAGCTCATCTTCAGATATTTGAAGAGATTCTTCAAAAGTATCGTACTTGTAATAGTGGAAACAATTCAGACATAGTGCGGCATGTGTAGTAGGAGATCAAGGAAAGGCTAAGGGGATTTGTATTCGTCAAGGCCCTCAAGAAGATGGTCTGCCGGTGAAAACATTGGCTCCAGACTGACGCTTCCTTTATCTCCCACGAATGCGTACGTTTACTCTGTCTGTGTAAGCTATCATAATGACCGAAAACTCTCGAAAATGAAGTTACTTCACCAGTACTCACTTGCTTTGAATTGTTATTAGAGGTGACCACTTTGTTGAAGATGTTTAAAACGTACTCGTACTTTCTTTTTTCCTACAAAAATATAATTTTGACCGCATTGAAAGATTTCGCTTGGCATGTGAAATTTAGAAAACTTGGTAACAGCTTATTGCAACATGAAATTGCAGTGTGACTATGACGTCTATACATTGCGTTTCTTTTTTTTTTGACAATACAAATTGTTTTATAAGGTTATAAGCGCAGCAAACGTGGCGTTCTTGCATAGGAGTTCCTAGGTGAGGAGGACATACTTCGGCGCTAATTACGTTAGCTTCAGAAGATTAATTCACAAAAAACTTATTAACATTTTATTAGTGCCTTTATTAGTACCTTATTAGTACGAGTTCTCTTGTACGGTTATAAGTCTTTTTTTTATGCAGAGGAGTTCCTAGGTGAGGTGGACATACTGCGGGCGCTAATGTGAGCTTCAGAAGACTAATTCACTATGGGCTCCATAAGACTAATTGACAAGAACTCATGAAGTTTTCATTAGCGCCTTAGGGACAGTTGTTCAAATGGCGAAAATGAAGGCAGTCACATTTTAATGCATCCTCATTTTATTTATCTTGGAAGTCGCACCTAATTCGAGATATTTATTATCAAATTTCAACGCCAAATTGAGGCAATATCGAAACCGAGCGCCGCGAGATTGCAGAAATGGCGGCCCCGCAGTCATATCAGACCGAAACGACCCGTGACGAGAAGCGCTGGGAAGTTTAAAACTGAACGTATCTGCCAGTCGCGGGAGCGACTGATACGGCACGTTTTGATTGGCAAGCATGTGTGGCTGTGTGACGCGTCAGGATTTGCCGCGGCATGCCATCATTCTAACTTCGCCCCATACTTCTTTACGGGTCGTTGCCGTTTGACGAGAAGTGGGACGCGCTCACTCTCGATATTGCCTCGCTTGAGCTTTGAAATTTGATGATGAGTATCTCGAATTAGGTGGGATTTTAAAGATTTTTTTAAATAGGTCTGCATAATGATGTCCCTGCCACCAGAAGTTTCATTTAGACAACGGCCCCCAAGGCATTAATAAAAAGTTAATGAATTTTCGGTAATTAGTCTTCTAAAGCTCATGTTAGTAGCGGCAGAGTATGTCCACCTTCCCTAGGAACTCTTCTACAAAAACGCCACGTTCTCTGCGCATTATTTTATAAAAAATCGGCATGGTCTCAAGGAAAACATCAAGTATAGTTAGTGCACGCGTTATATGAAATCGGTGGATTGATTGATTCATTGATTGATCAAGATACTTTAGGACGCTTTAGAATGCGCAGTTATAAAGCCAGGTACACCAAGGTAGAAGAAGCATGTGCGTTAATTGATTGATTCATTGATTGATCGAATAACGTCTCAAACAACCCAAGCTGTGTTAGAGGCCGCAGTGGAGGGCACAGGATAAATTTTGTTGATCACCTGGGCACCTTAATTAGGTGAACCATAAATTTATATTAAGAATCTTTCTTTTATTTCTTCTTGTTCTGTTTCTGTTCTTTTTTGTTTTTTTCTTTTTCTTTTTTCTTCCATAAAACTACGACTGCCGTGCCCGCGATTAGTACCCACGACCTCGCGCTGAGCAGAACGCCATGGGAGTACTAAGCCAACGCGACAGTTCGGAATTCACCTTTCGCACTTATTACAACGGAGCAAACTCATAATCAGTGCAACGTGGAACAAGATCAGGATCGTGACTCAGCTTCCACCCACTGCAACGCGACGAAAACAGGGTCCTATCGCACTCGGCGCTCCCCGCACTCATCGACATCCGGATCGTCAAGAAGCCCGCGGAAGACGCACCGACAGCCGCTGGTCGCAAGGGCGCCAGGAAAACCAGGACGCGCTCTTCCGAGGCGGCCGCACGACCGCCTCGACGCTGGGTCATCCGCGTGGGGGCGCCACAGCCGCTCTTCCGGGACTTCGTCAGCATGCGGGACGTGCACTGACGAGTGGTTCATGGCGGCCGTACAGAGCATCGCTGGGACTCGCGACATGCCCGAAATGGTCGAGGTGAGTGAGAGCAGGTGCACGGACGGCTCCACCTCGCGCATGACTGACTCGTAAATGAAGCGCTGCGCCCGAACTTAGACCAGCCTTTAAGCTGACGGGAATATTTCGTCCAGTATTCGTGGCTTTCTGCGGAGGCGACGCCCTCAGAGAATTCCAGAATGCTCGCCGTTCAGAACCTTTGACGGTTACTTTAGTACCGAAAACCCCGGATCTTTGTCCAAGATTGAACTCTCGAACTAAGTATATCAGCAACAGGTCCATCGGGGAGGGCGGCGAGCCTATCCTGAACGTTCAAATATAAACCCTACATTCGGGATCTGAGTTGCGCCCGAGCAATCGAGTTTCTCGATGATGTTGGCTAAAAACATTAAGTGAGTGCGCAAGTACGCTAGGCCACCTTCGAGTGTGAAGTTGAGTAGAGCAGTTTGAGCCATTATCTCTGCAGCGACGCTACCGTCTTCCGCAAAGCTGTTGCGAACAATCTTTGCAGTCGAAATCCTTGCGGCAATAGTCGGCTGCCTTCGGCCAAGTTCCCCAGCGGGTGATAACATCAACAAAATAAAGCAAGGAGAAAGCATGCAAAATGGCACTTTTAGGTTAGGAAAATCTAATATAGGCGCCAACATCGAAATAGGCATTTATACGCAGCATAAATATCCAACTAAAATGTTTGTAGATCCGTAGTTTGAGCTTATAACATGTTAAATAGGTATGAGCAGGTCGTATTCGTAAAGTTCCTGTCTCTATACATGACGCGTTTCGGCGGTGGCAATACGCTGTGACCGCTACGTTGCTTCAGTACTAATCGCACTAACGCCGAAAGCCAGTTTTTTGTAAGGGCGAAGCACCTTAGGGCCGAGCCTTGTCCCTCGTCGTCGTCCGATGTCCGTAGCTCTGGTTTGCATGGAGTCCGCTAGGGGCGCTGCGGTGCACAAGGGCTATATAAGCGCTGTATATACTGTAGACATGTACCGTATATATATATATATATATATATATATATATATATATATATATATACGGGGGATTCACGGTTACCCGAATGATCCCCCGGTGCTTCGCTCCCTCATCCTCATTCACTTCGTGGATATGCGGTGTTTTTTGCTACCTTTGTTTGTTTTGTTTGCTTGATTGCTTGCTAGTTTGTCCATTTACTTGTTCGTCTGAGTAAGGCGTCAATCGGTCCACTTCAGCACGATCGTATCTAGTGCTTTACCGGATCTCATCGCTATTTCCTCCACAGATCGAACGGGCGCTCGTCGACCTGGCCGGACAGCGCGCCGGCGTCGACGACTACGTGCCGGTGTCGGTTGAACGGTTGCAACACTCGCGCCTCTGGAATTGGACAAGGTTTCTGCGCACAGCGCTAGAGGGCGTGACGAGCGTCGGAACACGCACCACGGTGCTGGTCAAGGGCGGCTCCTTCCAGCGCCGCTTCGCGCAGATCGTCGAAAAGTTCGGCTCGCCCAGCCTGCACAACTACCTCGCCCTGCGGTCAGTGTGTTAATGAATCCGGCTGAACTTTGATTGTTCGTTCATTAGTAAATTGCCCCTTCTGCGGCGGCAAAACAGCCACTCCTGCAGTGACGATTAGGTTGGTACGCAGGAAAAGGCGCGGGAACCGAAGAACGGTTGGCTAAACCGTCGCGAATCGGCAAATAAATCACATTGCTTTCCAGAAAAACTGGACATTCGACATCGCAAGCTTCGGGATACATTCCTGCGCGACAACAACTGCCACAAACGAACAAACGCACTGAAGTCTGTGACGTCACACTGACTCGATCGGCGGCACCTCTGAATGCCAAGTCAAATAAACAATGGAGAGGCTAATTTGACCTTCGCTTTATTATATCATTCAGTCTTTCTTCCGCAAAGGGGATGTGGATGGGAGCTTTGCCAGGATATTCTACCAGTTTAAGCTGATTTAGCGTTTTACTTTAATAACCATGTAACCATTTATTAAAATACAGGGTGTTTCAGCGAACACTTTCCAAAAAAATCTAAGGGTCGCCTGTTCCAGATAGCGGGTATACTCGAAGAGGCGGGCATAAAAAATTTAAATGCATAATCGACTAATTACCAAAAATTGACTAATTAAGGTTTTAAATAATTACCTCATGGCACATATTGAAATTTACAAATTCTAGCCGTGGAGTTCGCGAGCCGGATCCACTTGGAAGGAATTCTCAGGATGACACCAGTTTCGCGATATTAATTCCTGAACTATGTGGAGAAATGCATTGGCGTTCCAGTTATAATAATCTTCTTAACGAATCATCGTTGTATGCATTGAAGCACAAAAGTAACTGGAACGCCAATGCATTTCTCCGCAAAGTTCGGGAATGAATATCTCGTAAGTGGTGTTAATCCTGAAAATTCGTTCCGAAGTGAATCCTACTTGCGAACTCCACGGCTAGAATTGGTAAATTGTAATATGGGCCATAAGGTAATTCGGGAATGAATATCTCGTAACTGGTGTTAATCCTGAAAATTCATTCCAAGTGAATCCTACTTGCGAACTCCACGGGTAGAATGGGTAAATTGTAATATGGGCCATAAGGTAATTTATTTCAAAACTTAATCAGTGAATATGTGTTAATTAGTCTATTATGCATTTCAACTTTTTGTGCAAGTAATGTCCGCTTCTTCTAGCAGACCAGCTCATGAACTAGAATTTTTATATCTGCAACAGGCAACCTTTAAAAATTGGTGAAAAAGTTCATTGAAACACCCGGTATAGAGAAAAATGATGTCCTTCATGAAAAAGCTGAAGATTTTTGTCTGAGAGACTTTCTGGCATGCTACTCAAGGTGTCGGGTTAGAAATTTGATATACGCCTGATTACATAAACACACTAATGCCGCATACACCCACAGACTCGAACACGAATTGAAACTGTTCATGAGATTTTCATTATATTTTATATTGTACAAAAATATAGTTAAGGCTTACGTTCCGCGCAAGCAATGTGGTAAAGAATTATGCAGTTCCAAGCATGACTCGCGGTATGAATGCGGCGCCGCCTTCAAAGATTGCCTGACTGATCACTGCAGTCCCATTAACACGGCCGTACGTCTTCAAGCACATTTCAATTTTGAACACAACGGCGAGTCTAATAACTGAATGTTGGTGTAAGCCACGGTGAATTGAGCTTGGAGCGGTGAAGGGATACTTGGCCTTCGTGTCGCAGCATACTAGACAAATAAATTTTGTAAAGGCGGTCCATTCATATGCAACCGCTAAGCTAGTCTGAGGCAAACGCTTACGGCGCAGAATGTATGTGCGGTACGCCCCGTTCCTGGATTGGAAACGGTACCGGGCGCTGGTGGACGTGGCCACCGCGCGTGTCCGAGGTTGGGAGACATCGACCCGCCGGAGCACGGGGCCGAGCGCCGCTGCCTGCGATTCCTCTCCCGCCTGGTTCCCGAGCCCTTCGCGTACATGCTTTGGAACGCCAACATCAGGTGACCAGGGGAGGAACACCAAATCTCAATGAATTTTTCTCTTGATTTTTTTTTTCGTATAGACGGTTTCATGCTCGCGATAACAACAGCGAACGTGCCGCCCCCAAGAAACTTCCGGTCACGTGCCTTATCAGTCTGCTACGTTTTAACGCATGGTTGCTTCTTTGCCAGTTACATTTAGCAGCTATGTCAGTGGGCAAAATCGGAAGCCGTGCAGGGCCTATGTTTGTAATCAGTGAAAAGGTCTATACCCCGGACAGCTGTTGGTCGAACACGCTCATGAAGTGTGCACTGAAATAGACATTGCATGTGGGCCAAAGTAGTAGCAGGTTGTGTAGATATACCTATATGTATGTTTTACTTCAAGTAATGTGTTCACCCTGAAGACATTGGAAACAAAGACGAATTTTTCATGAACAAACAAAACTATGCAAGCGATGGCCGCATGGGGACACCTACGTATGCGCAGGTAGCGCCGCCCATGTGCCCATTGTAATAGCGGATCGCTCTAAGCACCGCAGTTCTATTACCGCCCGATGACCGATAAAAATGGCACCCGCTTCTTCACATCGCAGGAGTCTGCACCACCTAGAAAGCGAGCTCGGCGGCCTTACAGACCATGTGGTCGACGAGACTCTCACCCTCGTCAGGGCGCTGAACGTGACGCCGAAGCTGACGGGCCGCTTCAGGGACGTCGTGTCCGGGTTCAAGCATCAGGTCTGTCGGCGTTCTCTGGGTTTTTTCAACGACTTTCCGATGACCAGGCATGCAAACGGGTCTAGTTTCCCCATAGTGTCAGAAGTGCAAGTGGAAATTTATCTTCTGTCCGACGCGCAGCTGAAGCAGTTGAGGAACGTCACTGTTGAAGGAAGCACGCTTCTCGTTTTCCTCCAGTAAGCTTGAATCATGGCAGCTTTGCTGCAAAATGTGGAGTCAAACAGTCCGCGTAATACGAGCTTCAAGCGTTGGATCCAGTTACATAGCAAATCGCAACATCTTTCGACTTTCACAAGCACGTTATTGTGGCGAACTAAGTCATTGTGAAACAATGTAGCATAGCCAAGTTCTCTGTTTCCTATCTGGTTCTTAGTCAATCTCTCTGTTGATTTAGCGAGTTCATGCTGGGCCTACCAACCACTTCAGGTATCGTTCATCATGTTGCTTTCTATATTGCATATGTAACATTGTAGGTGTCAGTCATGGTGGAAGGAACATCACAATAACCCACTCCTCGCAGCTGCTGGTGCCCGCGTGGATGCGAAAGCCGAGCCTGCGCATGAAGTTCAGCGAGCTCGTGTTCTCCGATGCCGAAACGTCGCCTATCGTCTCGTGGAACGGCGTCCTGAGGGCGACGTGGCGCAACGCGCTGCGCAGGCTTATCGACCGAGGCTTCGAGACCTTCTGGCGTGGACCTGCGCTGGGCGACGAGCCGTGGCTGGACGAAGACGAAGGGTACCTGGCGGTGCCTCCCGGGTCCGTTGACAAAGATCTCACTGGGGACGCCTTCTATGCACACCACCTGCCGAGGTTCGGGCTCGACTTGGCCAGGGCCGTGGTGGGACTCTTCCTCAGGATGGCCTCCCGGTTCAGGCGAAGGTGAGGCGAAAAGGAAAGAAAGCGCGGACGGCATGATTCGCAGTGAGATAATTTTTCGGTGCGGTGCTTAGTGCTGTTCGTATCCGCGACGTGAGAAAGACGTCGAAATGGGTTCTGCATAAAATGTGCCTGAAAGTGACACTAAGTCACCTACCTGAACCTATAGCAAAAGGTACAAACAAAACCTATATGGGTTCCTCACAAGGAAAACATTGGTAACTTGCTCAATCGACTGCCACGGAGAGGGGTTATAGGTTCAATTCTAAGACCAGGACAAATTTTTCTTCGACTATGAAGCTTTCTGAGACGCTCGTATGGACTTTCTCGAGGATTTGCGCCAAACTTATTTGTATGCCGAGAAGAAACTGCTATGTTACGTTTTATAAAGACATCGCGTTTAAAAAAAAAGCATTATCACCTGCCGTTTTCTCTGCCGAAGTCAGCTTGGTACCCACAGAAAACCGCAGCTAAGGCAGCTAATTACACTAAGATAAGCTGCTACACTGGCGAATTGATCAAAACCGACTTTTGTCATTTTGGTACGTGGTTGGCTATGCTAGGCTATTTATTTCCGCGACGTCGCGGAGTGCATCAGTAATGTATGTTACTGTGCATCTGCACTATTTCGGGAAGCTTGGCGCCGTCCGGTGACGTCGTATCACAAAAGAAGTGGTCCCCGACAGTCCTGCGGCAACCGCACGATCGCCACCGTTCTACTTCCGCGCCTAATTCACGTGTTTGGAAACACTACACGTGAAATCGTTACGTCACGACGTTCCATCCGAAATAGCAGTTGCACGTTATGATTATTGTAAGTGCCAATCAAAATGAGGCTGATGCGCTTTTGCACTAACGTTGGACAGCTCGAGTCGGTGGGTCAGTCTTAAACACGTCAAGACATGGGCTGTCGGTAATCGATACGCGCAGGTATCCCGCGGCACACCTGAGGCTAGAACTGCTCGCCGATTGCCTGCGGAGGCAGTTTTACCATGACAAGCATGCCAGCGAACTGGCCGCGCACCACGACGCCATCGACGTCATCGCCCTGCCCTCTGTTCTCCTTGCCTTCCGGAAGCGGTTGCTGAAGGCTGAGCGACAGGATGGAACGTAAGCTCTGCTCATACACCGTAATGCTGGTCACATCATTGCATCGACAAAATTTAGCACAACTGCTTTACTACTTCCCTTGTTTTAGTTGGTTTGCTTGCTTGCTTGCTTTGCTTTTGCTTTTCTTGCTTGGTTGTTTGTGTTTGCTTGTTTGTTTGTTTCCTTCTTTGTTTGTTCGTTTGTTTGCTTGTTTGTTAGTTTGCTTGTTTCTTTAATTACTTGCTTGTTTGTTTGCTTGGTTATTTGCTTCTTTGTTTGTGTTTGCTTGGTTATTTGCTTCTTCGTTTGTCTGTTTGCCTGTTTGTCTGTTTGTTTATTTGTTTACCTGTGTGCTTGTCGTAAGGTAGTACGTTTTGCTTCTCCCCTTCTCTAACAGCGTGTCGATGGTCGGCGACACACGGTCGCAGATCTCACGCCACGGATAGACTGTTCTTCTACGAGTTTGCCCGAAGCCGGTGCGAGGCTTACGACGACGCGTACCTGCACCTGAGGACGCACAAGGGCACACGTTCGCCTGCTCCCTTCTTCGTCAACGGCCCATTAAGGAACGTGAAGGAGTTCGCCAAGGCATTCCGCTGTCCTCGCGACTCGGACATGCGCCCCAAACGCGTCTGTAGGTTATAGGGGTGCGGAGCACCGATCATGCCATAAGCGCGTCTATAGTTAACGTGAAGCGCTTATGCTTATATATTTCCTCTTGTTTGTACTTATCATTTGCAAATCTTTATTAAATCCGCGTTTATATTTTCAGCTGTTCATAAGCTTCACCCGAGTGAGTAATATGTTTCACTTTTTTTCTTTTTGCTAACTGGCGCAAGGACAGTCTTGAACACGCAGCACGGCTATCGAAGCTACCCGCTAGTCCAATTTCCTCCGATCGCATGCAGTGTGAATCGGTATTATGAATATTCGCAGCGCATAAGTTATTGGTAATAAACACCCTGAGCAAATTAGCAGTCTTTTTTGGTATTCATGTAGAGTTACCAAGTTTTATTTGTTCATTCAAACTGATGAAGCATTAGAAAAACTGTCCTTATTTTAACATTTATCCTCGGAGTGTTTCACTGTTCCGACGTAAGCAAGAGGAATAAAGTCGTCTTTCCTGAACTAGGCAAGCTATGCAATTTCTTGAACTCATTTACCATCGAGAAAGGTGAAAAGACTACTCAAAGGAAATGTAATTTTTCATCCGTGTACTGGAAAGAAGCACGAAGATGAAACACAAGAACAACAAACTCTCAACGGGGTACATCATAAAGCACCAAAGTTAAGAAAATAATTGTTGCACAAACTATTCAACCTCAAAATAAGCTAATAGTCAAAAGTTAATAGCTAATAGCTTTTACGGACCGCAGAAACCACATGAGTACACGAGCAAAACTTCCCTAGTGTACTGCTCACGTCAATAACGGCTTTTGACGATGCCGTCGCAAATTATAATCGACATGTCTTGGTAGACGGCTTGAAAGTCCGAAGACGACGACGTTGTAACGACGATGGAAATGACTGCTTTACGACAACGACAGCATGACCAAGACGGCATGACCACAACGGAATATCACGGCAGTGTCATAACGACGGTGACATGACAACGGAATGACTCATAGTGATGACTGATGACGGTGTGAAGACGTCCGCGGACAGACACCTTGTTTGCTCGTCTACTCCACGAAGGCCAGATACTTAATCAACCATTCAATTTAAAGCCCTTCATGGACCGGTGTCAACACACCGAAAAATATTTTTACAGCGAAGCTGTTAAGGGCTTGGTTCCCCAGGGACGTGTCCTCGTGTAGAAAAAAAAAACTATCATCATCAGCCTTTGCTTTGGCTCCATGTGCGTGGCCGCTTCCCGCCAGTTGTGCCTTAGCACAGGTGTCAAAACGGATGATGAATGGCCCATTGTTATACCCCTCGCCATCGCCGATGCCTCTTTCAAAAGTATTAAAGCGGGGCCGGAGGCCCCGCTTTAATTCTTTCTCCTCAGGGCCTCAATAAAGTTCGTACTCACTCACTCAGAAGTATTGCGATACACGGCTGCGGCACGTCCCACCAATCATTGTGCCCCTTTGTCTCGTGACGTAGAAATCGAGCTAGCGCTGTTATCAGCAGTTGCCCTTCGGACTCACTATGGGACGGACGCGTTTAACCACATATTACTGGATCCTGCAGTCAGGATCCTGATGATGCCGTGCAGTGTGCCGCGGCTATGAACGCTGTGGCTCATACGCTAGTCTATGACGATGGGGCGGACTTGACGCAGTAAACGCACTACGTCGCCATCGCGCCGGGAAAAAACAAGACGCCGGTGTCTTTGCTCTTTGACGAACATGCCGAAGACGTTCAATATAGTCAATAACGCTAGTATATAAATTCACTATAGGAATATTCACTATAGCAGACGCGCCATAGTCACACCTTCGCTGGCTTCCATCTTCACAGTAGCGGAAGGCTCTGAATTTTTTTCTCGATGAGTTTCTGTTTCGAGAATGGAGTTTATAGGTAAGTGCATTCGACCAACACTGAATGGAAAGCAGCAAGCGTCATTTGCTGTATCATAGCAGGAACAGAGGAACGAAAAAGAAGTTCTGCTTTTTATTTTTGAAAGATGGTCAGAGGAGGAAGACTGATGCAAGTTTTGTGGCTGCACTTGTATCACAGGTATCGCGGACATGAAGGGACATCCGACGAAGAGAATACTAGGGCAGTTTTACTCGGCAGTCGCTTTCGGAGTTGCTTTTACGGCAGCGCACTTCGAAACAAGGACGTAACGCAAAATGAACAAACACGAGTGGTCGCGTTTGTTCATTCTGCGTTACGTCCTTTTTTCGTAGTGCGCTGCCATAATTCATCATGACGAAACAACTATAGCCAACCGGTACTATACGTCATAAGGAGATAGCTTCACTTTCACGAGATCTCGCGTGACTCGACACCCGATGCGTCCACGTATATGGCCGACGGCGTTTCTGGTGTTGTGCCTTAAGCTCGCTATCTTCTCACAGTGCCAACAGCGCTGTCGGCCGTATACTACTTCGACGTGGCCGAAAGCGTTCGACGCGTACGAAACTATCTCCGGAAGTGATAGCCCAAGGATACAGCCCGGTCTGTACAAGGGTGTTACTCTGGTGCATGGAGGAAAGAAACAGAATAGGAGGCCCTGACGTCACGTTTTGAAGCCGGAAGTGCAGCCATGTTGTTGTGCCATCTACCTTCGCGCCTCCAATCAGCTCGCCGGAGCATCGCATTGCTACGAACGGCCGGAAGTGTGTGCTGCTGACGCCCGTCAGAACAAAGCCTATGAAACGTGTGTAACAGTTGGAGAGAAGCAGGCGCGCTCCTGCGTTTTTCCGTGGCACGTTGAAGAAGACGACGAAGACCCGCGCAGTGATCACTTGAGTGTATCTGTTGCTGGCTGACACTCGCACTCACAGACCCAAAACACAACTAGCAAGCTTCGCACCACACTGCAATGTCAGCGTCTCTCGAGAACAAAATGTCCTGCAAGAAAGACACCAGCGAAAATATCTTCTAACTTTTCAGAGGCCGGGAGCAGCAGCGAGAGCTTCAGGAGCGCGCTTGCAATGGCAACGTTGATGTTTGCTCGTTTGCGGAAAAAAAAAAACACGTGACTTCCGCGACACTTTCTCCAACACGTTCGTGCTGGTCGGGGCCTCTCCTGCACTTTCCTTCCTCCATGCTCTGGCCATTGTCAAATTGCACCATATATTGTCAAATTCGCCATCATAGCATACTTCTAAAGACACCCGATGTCGTAGGCACAGCCGAAGCCTTCGTGAAGTGCAACCATCACGCTACCGGGCAAAGCCAACGTTGTTCCTCAGGGCAGCAGCGTGTCTCTGACTCATATTTGATCGAAATCTGCTATGGTCTTGAAGCATCGAAGGCAGCGAGAAAACATTCCCATCACGCTGCGCATCTCAAAGAAAATTTGGCACATTTCAGTCTGGGTGGGAATTGGACCCGGGTACGTGGGGTGCGATACGAGCACGCTTCCATGAAGCCACGGCTGCTCCACGGTTCTGGCTTACTAAAGGTGTGCCTAGTGCGTGCGTGATTGCACCTGCGACGTCGCAGCCATTACAGGGTCGCAGGTGTATCTAGGTTTAGGTGCGCATTGAAGAACATCATGTGATCGAAATCAAAGCGGAGTCCTCCACTACGGCCTCTCTCGTAGCTTATTTGGCACGTTAAGCGCCATGAATGAATCAAGCAACCCTGAACAACATGCGCGTTCCTGTGTTCCGCTTTTCATCTACAGCGCCTATAGGAGATCGTTCATTGCTTGCTCCTTTTAATTCCGACTAACTCCGCATACGTTCCGCCCCATCCACCTCTCTTTTATTAACGAGACCGAGCGCGCAATGTTTCCTTCTATTGTGTGTTTTTTTTTCAGTGGCCATAATCTCCCACGGTATAGGCGGAAGTATCGTATGCTCAGATACGGCAGCTCGGCGAAAGTATACGATCCTCAGTTTTCCGGGTGAACGAGAGAGACGCACATGGCGGTCTAGTTTACAGCTTTTCTTTTCCTGTTCTTCTTTTTTTCTCTTTTTTTTTTCTTATTTGCTTTGCTTCGAATTCGAAAGGCGGCAGCGTCCGTGCCCCCCCTCAAGCATAGATATATTGCGGGCGTACACGTGGGGCCAATTCACGTCGTGTCGAGCATCAATGCATCTGCCGCGCCTTCTCGCAACATGTATCTTCACTGGCAGAAGCTTCGCCTGCAGCTAAGAACCTTGCAAACAATGCTGCGTAGTGGAAAGAAACTATCTTTGACAGCTATACCGTGTGTCCCAGCTAACGCTCGCCAAATTGGTCGACATAAAGGAAAGACTTAAAAAAAAAAAACGGTACAATGTACAATTATCAGACCTTATTTGGTCATCTGAGGTCTCACGACCAAACACCGTAGTCCTTAAGGCTATATTTCATCGCATGTTTTTTTTTTTTTGTAAGTATTGTTGTTGTTGCTGTTTTTGTTGTTGAATAGCTTGGATAACGTTAACTGGGACACCGTATATAGGCAAATCGCGGGCACATGTATTTCCACGAGCTCCTCCTTGGAAACGTTGAACATGCCGTGTAGACTGCGTACTGAGTTATTCTTGTGGCGATGGTCATGCATGCAGAAGTTTACTCAGTGGACGTGGATGCACTGTTTGCCCATTACATCACATATCTTTAATACATTCTTCACTGATTGTCCCCTTCCATCACCCTACACGCAGTGTAGCTTGCCAGCAGTCATGTGCACGGCTGCAGAAATCCAGTAACGTGCTGCTCAATAAGCTTGAAGAAGGTTGGAAAAAGAAAAGAAGCAGAGTACAGTCCTAATATACATATATTGTGAGACATCGACCGGTACGATGCCTTTATTTCCGAGCAGCCGTCCGAGACAGAGACGAAGCACCGCACGAGACAAAAGATGATGATGAGTGGTATGTACAGATTACGACGACGATATGCCCAAAATGCGCTCACACTAACTTCCCACCCTTCAGGAAAGCGGTCAGCAAGCCCGCAAGCTAGAAAGGGTAGGTACGACGAATGTAGGGTTTCAGGCGAGATACGTGAACGATTTCCGTAGCGCGGCGGCGGCGGTCAGTAGCTGAGCTTACAGGAGTGACGCGGTAGTTAACGGCCGAAGTTCTTTGCAACACGGTGTAGGGGCCGAGATATCCGTGGAGAAATTTTTCACAGAGCCCCGGTGCGCGAACAGGTGTCCACAAAAGAACTTCGTCGCCTGGGCGGAACGAAGCAAAAACGCGACGCGTCGCATCATAACGAATTTTCCTTTTGTCCTGAATGGTAGCGGTGTTTGCGCGGGCAATTTCACGGCAGCGGGCGATGAGAGCAGCAAATTCTTCAGGAAGAGACGCGGATGGAGCAGTAGGTGCTGAAAGGAGTGTGGTGTCCAAGACGAAAGACGGCGCACGACCGTACACAAGGAAGAAGGAACTGTAATTGGTTGTACGTTGGACGGCAGTATTATACGCAAACGTCACGAAAGGTAGGATGGCGTCCCAGTTGGTGTGATCGGGTCGAACATTGACATCATGTCGGACAAAGTTCGATGAAAACGCTCTGTAAGACCATTTGTTTGCGGATTGTACGCTGATGTGGTCTTATGGGTGGTGTGAGAGGCCTGGAGGACTTCACGTAGGGCATGCGATAGGAACGTCTTGGCACGGTCACTCAGGAGGACACGAGGTGCGCCGTGGCGCAAAACGATACCGTGCACGAAAAACTCGGCAACTTCGGAGCAGTACCAGAGCGAAGAGCAGCTGTCTCAGCCTACCGCGTTAGATGATCCACTGCGGTAACGATCCAGCGGTGACCAGCGGGCGTGAGTGGGAGGGGTCCGTACAAGTCTATGCCCACAATTTCGAAGGGGGTGGACGGGCATGGTAGAGGCTGCAAGGACCGGCTGGAAGGGATGTCGAGCGTTTTCTGTGTTGGCATGACGCGCAGGAGCTAACATATTTGGCGACAGAGATGGAAAGGCCCGGCCAGAAACAACGCGTTTTGATGCGGTCGTAGGTCTTAAGAAAGCCCAAGTGGCCCGCCGTCGCGTCGTCGTGAAATGCTTCTAATACTTGGAGTCGAAGTGAGCGAGGTATGACTGGTACCCATCGGTTACCGGGAGGATGGTAGATTGATCGAAATAAAGTTACACCTTGAAGCTTAAAACGTGAAAGTTGTCTTAAGCGACTGTTGGGGGGTCGTGCCAAGCCAGTAAGTCGGTCGATCAGCGTACGGCAGTATGGGTCAGTTCGTTGGAGTGAGACGAGGTCAGTAGACGGGAGAAAGTCAACTGAGGCAACTGACTGTCCCGGGCTACTGGGCGTGTGCTGAGACGTGTGGCTAGATGGTGACGTGTAGACCGAAGGTGAATCATGGTCGTTTGGCGACAGCGAGCAGCGTGACAAAGCGTCGGCATCTTGATGTTGTTTGCCGGACCTATACGTGACAGTGAAGTCATATTCCTGCAAGCGCAGCACCCAACGGCCGAGGCGTCCAGACAAGTTTTTCAGGGACGACAACCAACAGAGAGCATGATGGTCGGTCACAACTGTGAAATGACGGTCGTAGAGATAGGGTCGAAATTTTTGTATTGACCACACGATGGCGAGGCATTCCTGTTCTGTAATTGTGTAGTTGCGCTCAGCAGGAGAAAGAGCACGACTTGCATAAGCCACGACTTGCTCTTCAGACTTCTGATTCCGCTGCTGCAGGACAGCGCCAATTCCATGCCCAATGGCATCAGTGTGTAGAATAGTAGGGGCGGTTGCATCGAAATGACGGAGGACGGGCCCTGACGTGAGAAATCGTTTGAGGGTCTGGAAGGCGGCTTCACAGTCGTCCGACTGTACAAAGGATGCGCTCGAAGTCAGAGATTAGTGTAGAGGAGCGGCGATGGTGGCGAAGTCACGTACAAAGCGGCGGAAATAGGACGCTAGTCCTAGAAAACTGCGGAGTTCTTTAAGCGTGGTTGGTGGCGGAAACTGCAGCACGGCAACGATTTTATCGGGATCAGGCTGGATGCCATGCTTACTGACGACGTGGACCAATACTTTAATGCTTCGGCTGGCAATGCGACACGTTTTAGTATTGAGTTGGAGACCAGCCTTTGCTAGACATGCGAGAACTTGGTCCAGACGTTGTAGGTGCTGGGAGAAACTCAACGAAAAGATTATGATATCGTCCAAGTAACAAAGGCAGGTCTTCCATTTTAAGCCATGGAGTACTGTATCTATCATACGTTCGAACGTAGCTGGTGCATTGCACAGTCCAAAAGGCATCACGTTAAACTCGAAAAGGCCATCAGGTGTAGCAAATTCAGTCTTTTCTTTATCCGGCTCATGCATTGGAATCTGCCAATATCCGGAGCGCAAGTCGAGGCTCAGAAAATACTCGGCACCTTGTAAGGTATCCAAAGCATCGTTGATACGAGTCATTGGATAAATATCCTTACGGGTAATTTTGTTTAGCGCCCTATAATCGATGCAAAAGCGCATCTCTAGCGCATATATATATATATATATATATATATATATATATATATATATGAAGGAGACGAAAGGGGACCAAGGGGCCCGATTTTTATTATTCGTATCATCGTATCATAAGAAGCCAACATAGACACCAAGGCCAACATAGGGGCAATTACGTGTACTTACTAATTCAAATAAAGAAGCGATAAATTAATGCAAATTAAAGGGGATGAAAAAAAACAACTTCCCGCAGCTAAGGAACGATCCCACGTCTAATTTTTTCCCTATGTTGTCCTTGGCGTCTATGTTTGTTGGCTTCTAATGATATGGTTATATATAAAAATAAAGTAAAAGAAGTGCAGGCACACGTAAAAATGCAAATACATTTAATTTCGACGTGTCGGCCGTTTCTCCTATTTACGTTGAGTTTGACATGAGTCAATGTACGTGTTGGTATGCATAACGTCACTAGATGTACACGTGCTTGTGGTCATAGACCAGGTACCAGTTTTTTTTTTTCTTTGTTACAGAGAAACTGTATAAATTGAGCTCTGTGCTGGCAATCGCACTCTTGATGAAGGCGGTACCCCGGCCGAAACGTCGAAATGCAATGTTTTGCTTTTCTATGTGCGCGTGCACTTTTCTTAAATTATTCAACACCGTATCCGAAGAAATACTTCCTTCACCGTTGTATTATATATATATATATATATATATATATATATATATATATCAGAAGAAAGGGAACCAAGGGGCCCGATTTTTATTAATCATAATATAAGAAACCCACCATCAGTCACACCAAGGAAAACATAGGGGAAAAATTAGTATGTACAAGTATTTTTCCCCTATGTTGTCCTTGGTGTCACTGTTTGTTGGCTTCTTGTAATATGATTATTAAAAATCGGGCCCCTCGGTTCCCTTTCCTCTCGTTCATTACATAACGAGGGCTCGAATCTGGCAACATTGATGCGTTCAGGTAGAATAAGTGGGTTTATTGACCAGTTGCCTTCACTCAAAAAGATCACGTACTCGTGACGCCTGCGGCAGAAAGGATGTCCCACATCGGCCGCCTAGGTTTGTGAGTGGTGGCGCTGGCTAACATTCCCAGGGTTAATTCTAGTTGTAAGACATAAATACCCCAGAAAGTGGACGGGAAAACGGCGCCGCGGTAGCTTAATGGTGAGAGCATCGCACGCGTAATGCGAAGACGTGGGTTCGTTCCCCACCTGCGGCCAGTGTTTTTCATTTTTTTTTCATCCATATTCATTTTCATTAATTTATCATTTCTTTACTTCAAATTAGTAAGTACAAGTATTTTCCCCTATGTTGTCCTTGGTGTCACTGTTTGTTGGCTTCTTATAATATGATATATATATATATATATATATATATATATATATATATATATATATTATATATAGGAAAATCAGAAGCACAACTTCGCGGTTATCTTAGGTTTATTATTTACCCAACAGTTTCGGTCAGTGGACCGACCTTTTCCTAAATATGCTTGGCCCATTGAAAAATTCAGTTACATATATATATATATATATATATATATATATATATATATATATATATATATATATATATACTAAATAGTAAGCGGGATATCTATGGGCAAAAAGAAACGTTTCTCTTACAGCATGGTATCTCAGCGGAACGAGATTACGACAGCACCAATCATCATTTCGGTGATGGCTGAACCACCAAGCCTGCCGCTAGTGTATATATACTGGCGCTAGAGCTCCCTCTAGTGCTTCCTGTAGGAAACTGTGATGTGTCCTATGCAACAGCGCATGTAACGCCGCCCACTATGTTACGTCGACCGTCATCTTAGTGGACCACGACGCATGCAAAGAACGGTCGGGGTGCAGTCGCGATTAAATTTCCAGAGATCGCTTACACCCGAGCCGCATACTAACGTGTGACGACTAGGGCGAGAAGGCGAGCCGTATCGCGCGAGCACGTACCAAACAAGAGAGGGGGGCGGGTGAAAGTATACGGGAGAGGAGAAGGTGAAACACGTCGCCGTCGCAGTAACGAAGCGATCCTACCTGGGCCGGTTCGCTTCGTTCCTGCCTCAGCGACGTCTTCTCCTCTCCTAACTACCCCCTCCCCCCCTCCCCCCCCCCTCTGACGCTGAGCCGTGCTCCCTGAAGTGCTGCAGAAAGTGCTCTTTCCCTTCCTCATACAGAAGGACTGCCTACAAACACGGTCGCGATTTAATCACAGGGCCGAGCGTCTGGGGAGAAATGACCGCGTGAGACAGTTGTCGGGGCAGGCACCGCGGACAGGAGACCGGATGAACGTTACAGCACCAGCGGGTGAGCGCCGCATTCGGCCTTTTTACAAAGCCGTCACCGTCAGACATAACGTTTAAAAGAAAATACAGCGTGCGTGTGACCGGCGATCCTTAGTATATCGGTGTCATGACTAACCGGTATTGACGCTGTACTGCTGCTTCTCTACATCGCGGAAAACAGACGCCCGTGCTACTTTCTTTGTTTCCTTCCGGCCTGTTTGTTGTTTTCTACGTACGTCGGAGATAAACATATCTGTCGACTTTATGGGAACAACGGTAAGTTACCTAAAACAAAACATGAAGGTTTGGCAGGGTCGTGTTGGAAGTATCAATTACGCTTCATACGGCTGTAATTTGTATTTTATTTGATTCGCCTTAAAGCGATTTTGTGTGTTTGTGTGTATGTGTCAAAGAATGACCAGCCGCAGCTTCTACAGATATATCCCGTTCGACGCATATAAGTTACGTACAAATTATTCGGCACCTACAAGATTCCCTTCTCTCCTGTCCAATTTTGTCGACTCGGGCGGTTTCGAAAACTTGAGGAGGGCGTGCCGATCGACCGCGTCATAACAGCCTTTTCGTATGTCAAGTATGTGCAATATGCGCGCGGTGCGTTGGCGAGGTGTAGTTACGTTCCCCACCTGCATACCATCACACACGGGAGTGTTACGACGCCTTGCCGCACATTTTCATTGCCTTAATTAGACCGATCTCTCGTAAAATGCAAAATCCACGCGCATGCCTATTCAACGTTGGCCACGGCAAATCACACACTTATAGGCCTTATAACTCGTAATGAGCACCGGTATGACTTCGGTGGATTACACCTAGAGTGACCCAAAGCGAGCTCACGCAAACCGGACCACTCCAGCTGGAGTCAGCGAGCGTAAAGCCAAGATACGCGTTCCCAAACTCCGTGCACGCGGCAAAATTTAGCTCAGATTGGATCATGCGTGACGCAACATCCGCGCCACCAGTCCGCGCGACTTATGCGTGATCGAGCAATGGCTTCTTCCCTCTACACAACGAGGCCAAGGCAAGGCAAGTGGGTAGTAATGTTCCAAACATATCAGCGAGAATAACATTGCATGTTTTCCTTACATATGGTTTGTGCAAGCGACCCCCATGCTCACCGTAACAAAAGACGTTTCCCGTATTTAGAAAAAAAAAAGTCAACTGGTGCACTTTTACTCTCCAACGGAGAAACAACAGGACAGGACGCATCCTGCGAGTCCAACGATTTTATGCGCGATTGCATTACGTTTCCTGACCAACAGTGATGCCCGCTGAAGGGACGCAGGGCGTCAGGAAGGACGACACCGAGATTCCGTCAACTGAAGACTTGGAGCAGCAGGCGAGTCCGCTGTGGCGCGATCTCGTCGCGATCTGCCAGAGGGCGGTGGTGTGGCTCGTGTCGCTGGGCGTGGTGCCCCGACACGTGTGCCTGGTGCCGGACGGTCACCGGCGCTTCTCCAGGGCCACCAGCACCGACTTGCGCCGGGTGTACGCCGTCGGGGCGTACAAGTACGCCAAGGTGGGTCAGGCGTAGGTTGTGTTTTAAAATAATATAACAAACAAATAAGTAAAACATAAATTAAAAAAAAGTTATGCATATTCAGCGATCATGTCCGAATCTGGGAAGCGAAGTTTTCGTGAAGCGGTTAAACAAACGCCATGCAACTAATTACACTCGGCGCAGTGTTTTGCACCGTGTAGCGATTACCTGCCTGCCAGTGAAGACTGCAAAACGAAGAGACCCCCACCACGTGACCCACGTGACCGCGCATCATACTGTCTCAAGGATTGGCACCCACTGCTCTGACACTGTATTGAGGGTCGGTGCGCCGACTACAGTGGTCCGATCCTGCAGACAGTGCAATAGTAAACTGCACTTCACTCGGTGAAAGACCGACTAAGCAGATGCGCCAAAACTCTAGGAAAGTAGGCATATAGAAAGGTTTGCTTTGTAAGAGGAATTGTGCTCTGGAAGACGCATAATGGTGGCGATGAGGATATATGGTATAATCAGTTTTATCACTGCGCAATTCCATAGCAAACAAGGCCAGCAGCCATGGCACCATGTAAGGGTTGTAAGGATTGCGGAACGTCGTGTCGCCATTGAGCTGCACGATTAAGCGTATCCACGTTGTAGCGAAGAAGCGTGGCGTGTGCTTTGGCCGCTTCACAATAACCCCTCGCTCGAAGGCAGAGCTATCAGACGGCGTTCTTTCGTGGCATTATACCGAGCTATACCACTGTGCGAATTGTCTTGCAGACTTTGCGTGTTACAAGTCAGCGTCCCAATGTTTGCAAGGAATGTACTTTTTGCGATCAAGCCTTGAACTGCAACGCGTATATGGTGGACTGGCGCCACCTGTACGTCCAGCATGCAATATGGAGGAGTTCTTAACCTTCCTGCGATGGAATGATATCAACGAGACAAAATTGCATCAACAAGTAGCTTCATGCTACATATGGGTGGATGACAATTTTTCATTTCTTGAACCTTCCTCCATCTTACGGGCTTCAGCAGAACTGATTTGACACACTTTAATTAGTTTTGTATATTGCGTTTTCAGGTGTGCTTCCTTGTATCCTTTGTGTGTGTGGTGACGTATTTCATTTCGCTTCCCATTGTTACCATCTGGAATAGCACGCTAGGCGTACAACTCTCTAGTCCTCATTAAACGACCGCTCCCTATATGTAAATTTGGTCAAGATTTCGGTTGATGGTAACGCTGTTACAGATCGGCAGGTTACCGCTCAATATGTTAATACTTCTTTTTCTGGTGTGTTTTCTCAAGCAAGTACGCGACGTGAATCGGCGTCATGGGACATTTTTATCATCCGAAGTTGATTTTTTTTCACACCATGGTGTAGTTGCGACGCTGTTAAACCTGAACGGAAAATCGACCTGTGGTCCTGACGGTTTGCGCAATATTTTTCGTCGTCGTTATGCTGAAACTATTGTTAAATTTATTTCGATATTTTTTCGGTGTTCATTATTAACTGTGAGACCACCCGATGAATGCGAGACAGGCCAAGTTATACCCGTCCATAAAAAAGGTGACCGTTTGTTATTAGAAAAAGTCGCAGTTGCGCCCGAAAGGCGAAGCATCGATTGATTGCGATAGCAAATTAGTAGACGGCTATACGAAGTGAGCATAGTAGTTTTATCGGCTGTACGAACTCGAAAATATTCGCTTGCTAACTAAATTAACAAGCATGATGTCAGCGCGCTCAGGCAAACGTGAACACATCGCGCTCGATGACCGCGGACGCTCGCTGTCAAAACGCTATAGCATCAGGAAGCATGGCAGCAGCAGCGAGCGAAGTGACCTTTGTGCTTTGAATCGCTTCAACGCTAACTAAACGACTAGAGCACTGCACACACAAAGGTATGAGCAGCCTGGAGATCGCTTTCAAGATAAGGCGCGCGCGCGCTCGCGCGCGGCCGTGCAAAGTATACGCAGTTGGTGCCGGAGTATATATATTGTAGAGCGCCGCCCCCACCTCTCTCCCACGCTGCCTCCCTCCTTGCGCGCGCGAGATTAAGCCGCGATCGGCAGTTCGCCATGCGCGCGGTCGCGAAATGCGCAGTTGCTGTTGGAGAACGACGCCGTCCCTCTTCACTCCCTCCAATCCCCCCACGGTTTTCGCGCGACGGAAGACGGCGCGTTTCCTGTCGGCGTTCCTCCCTTGCGCGCATCAGACAGCCGCGATTGCCGGCTCCCCTCGCGCGCTTTCACTCACACATAGACTTTATACGGAACATCACGGCGACGGCAGAAATGCGCTTGGAATGCCTATATAATTGTTATTGCAATAAATCATTGAACAACTTGAATAAAGCAGAAACAAAAAATGGCGTTTGAACGTTTTGGGCTTACTTCTTAACCGTAAAATGGTTATTGATTACACGCAGTTTCTTTCCCCATTGTCTACAAGACCTGCGCGACATTACCAAACAGACTTTCAAACCACTTTCTTCGCAAGAACTAATATTTATAAGTTTTCCTTTTTTCCGCGTTCTGTATCCGACTGGAATGGCCAAACAGAACCTTATAACGCAATGTATGAATAGATGACCATCTTTTTTGTGTTCTTTCCGTAGGTACTATACGTTTTTTTATGTAATACTGATATTTTGTAGTTGTATTGCCCGTCCTGCTTGGACCAGATTGTTCTGCAGTATGTAATAAATAAATAAATAAATAAATAAATAAATAAATAAATAAATAAATAAATAAATAAATAAATAAAAAAGTTGTCGCAGTTTCACCCGAGAGGCGAAGCATCAATTGCGATAGCAACTTAGTAGAGAGCTATACGGAGTAAGGATAGTAGTTTTATCCGCTGTACAAACTTGGACATGCAGCAGCACCGGCAACACACAGCACAGTTGTCGACGCCGTCGGCGTTTTGCCGGCGTTCGCACAAAATGCGTGCGGCGTTGGTGACTGTTGCCGGAGCCTCTGATATAAATAGGCACTTGGTGCCGCAGCTAAACGTCGCCTCCCTTCCCTGACCCCCCCCCCCCCCCCCCAGGGCCTTTCGTGCGTCAGAAGAAGGCGCGTTTGCTCTACATATATTTTGTGATTGTAAAGGAGGAAAGAGACGCCTACTTCTGCAGCCCTTAAGGGAGCACAGCGCAGAACGCGCGTTTGTTCTCCGCCGTGCGTTCACTCCCCGTGAAAGCGCGCGTCCCTCGCGCCCTTTCACTCGCACATACAGCGTTCGGCGGCGCGCGGCTACGATTTCATCTCCATTGACGTCATACGGAACCTCACGGCGACGGCGACGGCGACGCCGACGGCAGAAATCTGCTTTGGAGTGTCCATATAATTGCTATCGCAATAATAAATAAATAAATAAATAAATAAATAAATAAATAAATAAATAAATAAATAAATAAATAAATAAATAAATAAATAAATAAATAAACACAGCCCCTTTTTTATCTCTCTCTCTCAGTTGCGTGAGTGGTGCTTCCGTGCCGGAGTGGACGTGCTAAGCGTCTTCATGTTCAGCGTGCGCAACTTCAGCCGCACCACATTCGACATGACCTCCGCTCTGGACCAGGCGAATCAGATCCACGTCGAAATTGTGGACAACGTGTGAGTGGCTCTAAATTGAGCGAATAACAGCGCTTCGCTGGCTAGCCGTATGCTTACTAGCGATTGCATAAGCACTGTGCTGCAGATACATGCGACACTTGCCGCCGCAGTATAAGTCTTTCGCCATGAGTGTTTGACAGCATACCATCAGAAAGAAAAAAAATCGGTGGCAGGTGGATATTTGCGTTATGTTCTGAATGTGTACTTCTATGTATATCTAACGAAATCTTCACAATACGAACAATAAAGGAAGTATGAGGCGAAAATATACTAGATTTACAGGGCGAACACGCGCAACTGCATAGTGCTTATTCTGATATGGTAGCTCATATTTTCCCTATCGCGCTAAACTGCATATCTATGAAAAATGGCAATGTTAAGTTCTTCTTCTACGTCAACAGCACATTACTTAACGCTTGTGCACTGAAGTATTATTCGTCTATAAACGGACACAGCATTTGTACGGTGTTCCTGTTTGGGACGCATTGAAGAGCGGCTTGCCCCGAAGGCAGATTGAATGACGCAAATCTTTTTTTTAAGAACACTCATTTTCCCTAATAAATGGCCTAGCATATTATTACGAAGAAGATAATGAAGTGGTAACAGTGATATTCGAAGCGTCCTTGACCTCTAAACCCCTCAATTATTCTGACAAGACTTAGTGAGCCCTAAATAAAGCTAACCTTTCCTAAAAACCAGTTTCAGTTTCGTTGCCCAGGTGTGTGTGTGTGTGTGTGTGTGTGTGTGTGTGTGTGTGTGTGTGTGTGTGTGTGTGTGTGTGTGTGTGTGTGTGTGTGTGTGTGTGTGTGTGTGTGTGTGTGTGTGTGTGTGTGTGTGTGTGTGTGTGTGTGTGTGTGTGTGTGTGTGTGTGTGTGTGTGTGTGTGAGACGTCATCCAGTAGAGAGCATCAGTGTCCCGCTCATCCCTTATACAAGCTCTGCTGCGGTAGCAAATACAGTAATGTCCACTTTTCAAAGAAACCTGCCACGTCGACTCACTGACTATGGCGTTCAGCTAGTGAGCACGGGGTCGCTCATTTGATCTCTTTCCGCGACGACGGCATTCCGATGGAAGTGGAAAGCAAAAAAAAAGAAAAGCAATCCGCCTCTATTCTACCCTGTAAAAGGAGATGTACATCGAAGCTGTTGCCGACGTTAGACAAGTACTACCACCCCAAACCAACGTTAGACGACGTTAGACAAGCACCATCACCACAAGCGGTGTTAGACAACCACAAACTGCTGATGAAATACCTTGATTTGGACAGTGTTTGCCGTAATGTCAACTACGGTCGCAGCAGACGCTGTGCGCCCGATGCAATGGGCAGAGCGCCCACGCATCAACGACAGATACATTGTGTGCAGACGTACGTCACGCGCATGCGCACCTGTGCGGAAGTGCAGCATACATCCTCATTCTGTTAGGCCCTCCGCCAAGCGCAAGTGCTTCTTCTTCTTCTTCTTTCTGGAGTTTTACGTGCCAAACCCAGTTCCGATTACGAGGCACGCCGTAGTGGAGGGCTCCGGATTAATTTTGACGACCTGGGGTTCTTTAACGTGCGCTACAACGCAAGCACACGGGCGTTTTTGCATTTCGCCTCCATCGAAATGCGGCCGCCGCGGCCGGGATCGCAAGTGCTTCATTGAACTAATTGAATTCATGAAAGTAAATTGCGTCAGAAATTTCGTAAAGTACGACTTACACACAAGCTGCAAACACGATAGCTAGGGATTGTAATTTTAATATACGAGAAAACATAACTCTGTCACGCGGAAACTCAACGACAATGCACTTTTGGAGCTGCCGTATATATGAGGTCTGTCTGAGCGGCCGCGGTCGATAGGTGGCGCTACTGTTTTTGGATGAGCCGACGAAAAATCCCGACCAACTGGAGGGTAACAGCTTCGATTTAAAGCGCTCGTGCATACTCAGATTTAGAAGAACGGTAAGGAACAGCAGATCATCCTCAGCCTATTTCCATGTCCACTGCAGGACGAAGGCCTCTTCAATCGATCTCCATTTACCCCTGTCTTGCGCTAGTTGGGCCTGCAAATTTCATCATTTCGTCACCGCACCTAATTTTCTGCCGTCCTCGACTGCACTGTACCCTTCCCTTGGCACTCATTCTGTAACTATAATGGACCATCGATTATCTATCACACACGCATGACACGTGGTCTGCCCAGCTCCGTTTTCCATTTTAATGTCAACTACAATATCAGCCACGCCAGTTTGATCACTGATCCACATCGCTCTCTTCCTGTCCCCTAAAGTTAGGCCTAACATTTTCCGGAACCCCGAGTGACGGTGACAAGAACATTATTTGGTACTGAGAAACTGTGGCCCGGGGGAGCCGGAGGCTTTCTCAGGTCAAGTCGGTGGCTCCGGCGAGTAATCGAAGTTATTTCAGAGCAACCTACACCCCTCCCTTAACAATGGCGTCTCTCACAGCTCTGTGTTGCTGTCGGACGTGAAATCCAAGCATTTGATTTAGATTTAACGCTTCAAGAAAGCAACTAATTGATGGTAAAATCAATATAACCAGCGGGAAGAGCGCAGGAGATAAGGACCGAGACACACACAATACATACTAGCATGCAGTGCAGCCCCCTATAACTTCAATATTCCTTTACATGCGTATAAATAGTTATCGCCCAGACAACATATTTGGCCAAGTATTTGTGCATTACAGTCAGAGTATAGTCCGCACACGTTCATCCCATATTTCAGCTGCAATATATGGCGGAGCGCTAAGTTGGCGCAACATTGAAGAGTGCGCCATGATGTACATTCCTTCCAAAATGTGTTACACTTACGATTTTCTTTTGTCCAACTCCGTGCCGTCACCGTTCTTTGACTGCAGTGTATACCTCAGATCAAATACTCTTGTCTGAACCCGGTTATCGCGCTTGTTCTCTGTCCTCTCCATTAGGGATGCGTACCGCGCGATGGGAATGCAGGCCTGCGCCTGCGGCGACCTCGAGCGGCTGCCCGAAGAGTTGCGCGCCAGCCTGGCCCGTGCTGAGATCGCCACATCGAACACACGCGAGAAGAGGTGAGTACGCGGGATTGTCCCTGAACCACCAAGGTTTTGCGACTAACCAAAAAAAAAAAAAAACATTTCCTACAACTAACATATACAGGTGCTGACGCTTCCTATATTCGTACCACTCATACTTCGAGTAGAGCGTTAAGCAGAAGACTTAATCAGTTGTGATTAAGTCTAGTGATAGCAGAAGCAGAGCGTCCGTAAATGTATTACTGTTTGCGGAATGCTGGAACACCAACAACGTGAACACCAGCGCCAGGCAGAGCCATCGTGCGACATTATACTTCAACAACGAAGAATTGCAAATGTTTTTGCGCTGTGTTTTTGCACTGTGTCATAGTTCCCGCAGAAAAATAAAAAATAAAAATGAATCACGTACATCATAACGATTGCCGCTGACGGAGCCTGTGCGCAAGGGGATAGGTAGACCACGTGTCGTTCTAATTACTGATCTGTGTGCCTATAGTTGAAGTCAGCGACACGAGATGGCACCACCAGAGTTGCTGGCCAGACCTGTCTTTCTTCGATGTTCAGGTATTCTGTATACTGTGATACCTCTACGGAACTCCCTAATACTTACGGGTATTAATGTTCCGTGGATATATTACCATACAGCTTACAATGAATATTCAGAAGAATGAATCTCAATATTACATTGACCCTACGCACTCTGAGAATGAAGCACAAGTGGTATTGCAAGCATTTCGAATGGAAGTTTGCGTTCAAGCACACGAGCCTCCTGCATGCATGGGATTTTAGTCAGTGTAATTTTTTTGCGCAGTGGTCATCTGTTTTACGTTCTTTCACTGTCTGCCAAGCTTTTTTCGTGTAATATACGTAAATTAGTGTATCTAACTGTCATTCAAAAGGATCAAATCCCTCGGAGGAAGTCGTTAAATTCTCGTCGCTTCAGTAGCTATATTTATTTTGTTTTGTTACGGCCGGACATAACTTTTTGAAATATCTTGCCCGTCAGTTTTGTTAAATGCGCCACAGAGTCTTCCTTCTCGCATACTCTCGATGGCACGAGATTGTGAGTTACTGACTCTATATCCTCTATTTGTTCTCTTCGTAATTCAAATGTTGGCTCTAACCTCTCCTTTTAGAGTCCATCGCACAAACTTCCCATTATTGAATACTGTATAGACTCGTGTAAGGGCTGCACCCGTGTAAAGGCTGCACCCGTGTAAAGGCTGCACCCGTGTAAGGGCACACCCTCAACTTGGTAGCCTGAAATTTGGAAAAAATAAATTTCGACGGAGGAGCAATCGCGTTCGGTGTCTCTATACCGCGCGCACGCATCGTCGATTTTTTGCTCACTGGGTATTTCCGTGTGCCTCTGTTAGATGGCGAGAGCTGCGAGTTGACATCTGATGCGATGGTACACCCGGGGTTCCGGGCTGTGCACAAGTCAAGGCTGCGCCGGCACCATTTTAACCAAAAAGTTCCTTCCCGTGTAAGGGTCGCATTCCGCCAAAATTGTGAGAAAAAAAAAGTGCGGCCCTTACACGAGTCTATATAGGTATCTCAACTTATCTCATACTTGCACTGCCAATTGAGCAAGTAAATTATTTTGTTTCTTGTTTATTTCTATGCGCTGCTTATTGACTGTCTTTTTTAATTTGGTGATATTTAAGAGATGTTTGCGCCTTTAAGCAGCGCCGATTACTCAATATCACATATAACTGATACATAGTAATAATAAATAGGATTATAAGAGGGCACTGAACAAAGAAAACGTAACAAGAGCTAGAAAGTCAGAATTGACTTGATGTGTCATAGGTACACTAAAATCAGCTCACAAAGGAGATGACATGATGCACACTGGAGATTAAAGGTAGCTAAATAGTTACACGACAGAAAAAACAAAATCAGGTCGTTGCTTTCTCTTCTTTCTTTTTCAGTAGTGTTACCCACACCTGCCTTAGGCTTCAATATCAGTGTCGAAATAAATAAGTAAATAAATAAAAAGTCACAGTTTAGCCCAAAAGGCGAGCATCGATTGCGACATCAAATTAATAGACAGCTATACAAAGTAAGCACAGTAGCTTTATCGGCCGTGTAAACTTGTCAACATTTGCTTACTAACTAAATTAACAAGCATGGTGTCACGCGCGTACATACACGAACACATGTCACTCGATGACCGTGTACACTCGCTGTCAAAACGCTGGAGTGAGAAAGTGCGGCAGCATCAGCGAGCGATTTGATCTTCGTGCTGCCGCTCGCTTCAACGCATACTAAGCGGTGAGAACGCAGCGCACGCGAAGCTATCAGCACTCGGCACACTCTGTCCTCACCGCCGAGAGCTTTCAAGACAGGGCCCGCGCGGCAGCGCCATGCGCAGCCTCCGTCGGAGTAAAAGGCCCCCCACCTGCCTCCCCTGCCTCGGTGACTTGCGCGCGACAGAGACGGCGTGCTTCCTCACTGCTTCCCACTCTCGCGCGCGGGTGTGATTGAGCCGCCATCGTCGGCTCACCCACGCACGCTTTCATTCGTGCATGCAGCATACGGCACGGGGCGACGATGCCATCACCCTTAGACTTTATACGGAACATCACGGCGACGGCAACATTAGAAATGCGCCTGCATGGAGTGTCCATATAATTGCTATCGCAATAATAAATAATTCCTGCTTCACCTATTCATCCCATTTCTTTCTCTGTTTCTCCATTTCAGCCTAAAGCGGCAAATGTCCTGCGCCGCGTACAACACCACGTACCAGATGTCCCGGATGGCCCTACATCTGGCCAAGGCCGTCAAGGAAGGCGTCATCCGGTCAGAGTGAGTTAGGATCCTTGATTTGTAAGCTAGAAAAAGAGTCGTTGTAGCGTACCGAACGAATATAGTTGCGTTCAATGGCTGTTTCAGGGAAACTCACTGAGCTCGTGTCGTACCTTAGCCGAAATTTAAACTTTGAGGCATTTTTTTTCGCTCTGAACCGGTGGGTCTCCCACTTCGTCTTTTATTTTTTCGGTCACAAGCTTCTTGAACGATTCACAAGTTCGTCAGGCACAACTGTTCAGCAGCGCTGTGAGTGTTTATTTCTCACTCAGAATAGTCGCACGCGCACAAGAAAATTAAAATAATAATAGTAATAATAGTACTACTAATAATAACAATACCAATAATAATGTATAAGAAAGAGAGAGAGACAGAACAAGCAAACTATGGTCATCACAGTTTACATGTTTTCATTTGCGGCCTGCAGCCTTACCTAAGCATTGTATACTACGGGTTCTGTTTCGGCACTTGCCGGGAAAAGCCCTACAATTGATGGAAGTGTTTCTATGAAAAAAAGAAACGACACAGTTTCTTTAATTGGGCATCGATCTTTTCGTTTTCTCATAGGTAGGCTTCTTACAAAGAGTGTAAGAGAGAGAGAGAGAGAGAAACATTCTGTAATGTTATGCTGGGGGTGTTAGCCTGGCTATGCGCCTGACATGCTACTCCCGAGTGCTGGGTGATGATTATGATATATACAAGGAGTGTATAGTCTCCACACTTCTCTAACGTAAGGACATTTCCTCATTGGCCGGCGATTGGACACACTTCGACTGTGCACACCAGCCCTGATGCATGTCCACCCACCGCGGTAGCTCAGTCGCTAAGGCATTGCGCTGGGGAGGACGAGGTCAGGGGTTCGAACCTGGCCGCGCCGGGGCCGCATTCTGATGGGCCGCGATATGCAAGAAACGGTCGCGCACTTAAATTTAGGTGCCCATCGAAGAACCCCAGGTAGTTAAAGTTAATCTGGAGCCATCTGCTACGGCATTCCTTATTACATAAGCTGTGCAGTTTCGGCACGTTAAACTCCAAAAGTTAATTTTAATTTGGGGCTTCCCACTTAGGATGCAGTTCGTACTGGCGGTTTTGTGTGTGCAGTGCAAGGATCCCCTCCACTCTATTCTTCTCTTATCATACACCGCCCCGACCAACCGACCGACCCGGACGATAACGCGGGAGGAGTGTCGTTTGGACAATTGACTATAGGAGTATGGAATGCTAAAATTTAATTCTATCTTCCATCTCGGTGCGTTAGCGATTTCTCACACTCGAAGAGGTCAGAGCACGTGGGCCCTACGACAACGCTCAGTAAAGAAAGTTAAGAAAAGAGGGCATTACACTATTATATTAAGGAAACCATTTTGCACTTATAACCAACTTTCTGACGCTTACCCGCCCTTTCTTCACCCTACCTCGATCAGCGCATAATTGCCGGCCGATGTTCTATTATTGCAATATCTCCTCGAGAAGTCTTCGTAGCGACACAGTCGAGCTCTATGCTAATTACTGGGTACAGAGACCTGACCGGCGCGTTCCTGGACGAGTACGTAGCGCTGACCGAGTGTCCCGAGGCGGACCTGCTGCTGCGGTCGGCGGGCGACCAGCGGTTCAGCGACTTCGAGGTGCTGCAGTGCAACTACGCCTACTTTCACTTGGACGCCAAGAAATGGCCTGCTGTGGGATTCCTCGACTGGGCACGAGCCATGATTCACTTCCAGCTGCACTGGCCGGCCATACAGGTACGCATGGGTGCTATATAGTGTGCTGTCCGGCTACTATTTGTAATTGCGAAAATGCACAGTTCCTTTTGAAAGTTTTCGGAATGCGAAAACGGTGGAAAGTTAGTACAGTAGCCGACTTCATGGGGACTTTAGTCCAAAGCGAACTAGAATATAGCGCCCCAGTCTCAACCTCGCTTATTTTAGCAGTAGTAATAATTGTTTATTGAGATAGATCGATAGATATATAGATAGCTAGAGATAGATAAAACCAGCTCATAAATAAACGACCGCATTTCAAGTGCATATAGTGTACGTCTAGCGAGCCTCTTACATCCTGTCCCTTCCGTCCTGAAGACTAGGCAGGCGTCGTGCCCCTTTCGGTAGCAGTTGCCTATAAGTCTCTATCCTCAAGAAAAGAAAATATGTCCCTATTTTCCGCTCTGTATATCGTATACGTATTTTCGTATCAAATAGTCACAACAAACTTACTTGCTTACGTGGCTCCAGCCATGACTTGAGTTTAGGCTTTTAGATTTATAGGCTCCCTAAAACGTAAAAAGAAAAAAATGTAATGTTCCGTTTATTCTGCCATAGTCATAGAGAATTATACTTCGTCCTCTTCTCTGCGATACTCCGCATCATGGCCGCAGGCTGAGAAATTCGTCACTATCTAAAGCTGAAGGCGAAACACGTGACAGAACACGCGCTTCAACTATAGACTTCCTGCCATCTCCCGACATTGATATCGACAGAGGCATCGCAGCTACGAAGCACACGACAACTTTGTCTGCAGAGTCTGCATCTCAGGATGACTGACGGCGCTAATGCGATTGGCACTGAAGCATTTTAGCGATACACCGTGTTGCCACCGCCGAAGAGCGTCATGCGTGACGTATGTACTCGAGCCGGGATCCTCTCTCGCGTTCCCCACTGGACACGCTGCCCCCTCTACCGGCACCGCCGAGAACTCCGCGCACGCCGCGTGTCTGAACGTATACATCCAGGCTTGATTGTCTAAATATATATTCAGACATGATTGTCTGAATATATATGATGCCGGTTCAATTTTGCCCAGCACTTTAACTTTAACGGATGTTTTTTTCTTTTTGTCATTGAAGAGCGGCCCAAATCCAGTGGCACATTCGCAGTGACCCAAGTTGGCGTGAAACAACTTCATAAGTGTTTGTTTAGCTTACCATTCTTGCAGATAAGAAATCTACGTTTACCTGGTGAAACATCAAGGATGTGTTCGGCCTGAATTTTTTATTTTGTGTCCTGGCCCACCGGGTCCTAAACTATAAAAAATGTGGTGCCAACGTATGTTCACTGAGCTCATGACAAGGGTGCACAAGATACGATGGCTGTGTCAACGTGGCTGTATCAGAGAAGCCATAAAGATGTAGTAACAGTTATAGGTGAAATTGTCAGAGTGTCGTAACTATATGACACACAAGCTACACTGTGGCTATAGCTAGGTAACTACGTGGAGGTTATTAACGTGTTTCTTTCGCACTTGTAGTGACTGTAAAGCACTAACTGCAGTAACAAAGAATTTGCCTGCAAGCACATGTCCTTTAGCCTAACATAACCTAAAAGTGCGACACCGAATGTAAATGCTTAACCTATCGAACAATAAACAGGCCTAGTATTGAATACGTGAAAATTGTGCGAGATCCTTATACTCAAACTAACCGGTGAAAACTAGACAGAATTCGAAGACTTGCTTCCCGGTTTATATTCAACAAGCACCGTCGCTGTTATTGACGCACCATTATGTGTAAATTAGCTTGCCTTCCCAATCTAGAATCTGGAACAACCCATGAAAGACAAAAGTATTTATTCCAAATCATACACCACCAGGTAAAAATTGAACACACTAATTCATCATCAATACATCCATTATTTGTTGGGATTCGTCCCCAGCATTTCTGTACTTGAAATATTCGCCGTCGATCATCACTTCTAAGCCTTCCTATAGTCTAATTACTTGACTATTTCCTCTGAGCATGACGTGGATAGCATCTTTCATTTCTTAATAGGTATTTTCCCACTAGTTACATCGTAATTAGGACTAATCAGAATACCCGAATCCGCAATGGTATCTTTATTCCCTCTTCGATAGTTCGAAATGTCTGTTTCAAGAACACCATCTTTGTCGCAAAGTTATTGAAGAATTCAACCTGCTGCCAGATATTGAGGTTAGCGTCTAAATATATGAATATCTTCCTGGATATTACCTCCAATTTGAAATTATCTGACCCTCTGCCATCATCACAATTCTGTTGCTGTCACTTTCATGTGTAAGCTATGTTTTTTTTTCTTTTGTTTTTTTAATGGTATTGTGACATATACTCTTCTGCATGAATATTGAATGCATTCTAATAAACTCTATGCTTCCACCCCTCTAACAGCCCAACATCGGGCTTCCAGTATGAATGAATGAATGAATGAATGAATGAATGAATGAATGAATGAACGAACGAATGAATGAATGAATGAATGAATGAATGAATGAATGAATGAATGAATGAATGAATGAATGAATGAATGCACCAAAGATCACCTCTGCAATGTCGCAGATGTGGGTTTTGTAAGTCCGAAATTGCGAGTGATGCCACAGCAGCAATACTGATTTCAAAGGGGCACTGGTAATCAAAAGCAACCCGTAGATATATCTTGAAAGCAATAAACAGAAATGCACTGTAATTGCAACAACGACACATCGGCAGCTTTGTCCGAAGGGCGAAACATTGAAAGCGACGGCAAGTTCTGGCGCTATGCTCCAGCTTCGGATTGCTTTCTAAGGATGCGCGGCAGCGACATGCTGGCACCACGCAGCACACGAGGCAAGTGCTGCCGTGCAGCAGAAACAACACCCTGGCAGACACCAGGCGTCTCATCAGGCTATACCTTGACGAGGAACGCTGCCATTGCAGGCGTTCCACCTCCAGGGTGCAAAAGATGAGACTGGCGGAAAACTGTCGGTGTTTGTTATGGCTCAATGAAGTAATTAGTTAGCCCGAAAGCTGGCGGCGTTTTTTATGGTTCAATGAAAGGATTCGATAATTTTAAAGGAATGTTTGTTGTCCCTTTAGCTCGGACCAGTGTATGCACCACGGTGCGGTATACGCACACAGCTGCTCAGCAAGAACGCTGTTCAGGGTTCAGCGTTACCAATTTGAAAGCGAAGAGCTTTCTTTTTACTTTTGCTCCCGGTTTCTTGGTGATCGGCGGAGGTCAGATTATCACCGCGGATACAATGGCGCCGATGCCAAGACTGGGGCGTCTGAGTTGGGCTATTTTAGCTTTTTATAGTTTCAAAAAGCTGTAATAACTTTTTGAAACGCCTATGTTGTCGCGCAAGAGCTTTGTGGCGTCTCATTGATTGACTGATTGAATGATTGATTGATTCTGATTGCATTGTAAATGTTGTGTCGCCGGTTTCTTGACAAACAATAGATTGTCCAATGGGCAAAGCGCAATAATATGAGATGGTAAGAAAAATAGACAAACGGTTGGGCAATAAAGCACATTTCCGTAAACATGTCTAAACAACAACAGTCAGCAAGGAAAACGGCCCACTAATCAATCTGTAACCCACACAGAATGCTGCGACACAACAGTGGCACACAAGGACATGCAACGTGTTAATACATAGACATACACTATCACTTTCAGTAAAGGAGATTATTAAACCTTTCAAAACTGATCGCTGTAATGATGCGTTATTCCATGCCCGAAGCAACATTTATATATTACAGGCTTAGATGCTGGGGTGCAGCACCTCGAGAGGGACAGCCCTCATCTCTCCCCCTGTGGCGGCTGAGAAAGAGGGCTCTCTCGGCGGGAGAGGAGGCGAACACGTGACATAACAGCTTATTTGTATCTATAGCCAGGTATACTACTGCTACAGGTGTGCTTGTTAACGGCTTGATCCTATGCGGAATTGGGAAGTGGAAATACTAACTCTGTCTATACACCCTCACTGCACCAAAGTTGACAATCGTCGCCGATTACTTTCAATTTGCACATTTTGTTGTTGCTAAACATTTCCAATAGGTTAATAATAAACAAGCAGATCCAACGCAATGCTGCAATTTTAAAGCTTGCTTGAGTTAGGCGAGGTAGCAGCAGCAGCAGTATAGTGACTGAAACGCGTGTGGGCCTCGTCGCCTGTAGCTATTAGCTGCCTCAGTCATGACGACGAATGCTGTGCAGGTCGAAGACCAAATATTGGTGAGAGGTGTGCGAGGGGCACACAGAAGCCCTACACATATCTAAACGCATTTAAGGCTTACGTATCACATTGGCACATGCCTATATTCGGGGGTATCGGTCAAGAATTGCCTAATACCAAGCGGCATAAACAAATTTACCCAGTGAAACACGCACCTGCAAAGTGGGTGTAAGTGTCGAAGAAACAGACAGACAGACAAACAAGAAACTTTATTTTGTCCTAAGGGACTACTTTGTCGTAGTCGCGGGCCGCACCTGCACCGGGGGCGGAAGACCGTGATCTTCAGCCCTTTCGCAGGCCCTTTGGACAGCCCGAAGCTGAATATGAAGGTCGTCGCTCTTGACGGCTTCTTCCCAGTCTTCTTGCCTGTTAAAAGGCGAGTGGTGCAATGCTGAACATTGCCACAGCATGTGATTAAAGGTCGACCTTTCCTCGCCGCAGTCGGGGCAGCGGGGATCCACACCCGGAGCGTAGTGGCTCAGCCTAGATCGAGACGGAAATGAGTCCGTCTGCAGCATTCTCAACACCGAGGCCTGGGGTCTGCCGAGCTTCGGGTGAGGAGCCGGGAACTGCCTGCGTCCCAGCTGGTAGTGAGCCGTGATGTCGTGAAAAGTAAGCAGTGGGTCCGTGGTCCGGTCGATCCCCTGCAAAGCCGGGCCCCTCAGACCGGCGCGGTTGACGAGACCTCGCGCCTGGTCGTGGGCCAGCTCATTGGGGTTGATCGAGCCGGGAGAGACGTTCCGGCCCATGTGAGCCGGGAACCAAGTGATGACGTGACGGACCGTGCCTGGCTTGCGGGTCCTAAGCACCGCCGCAGCCTCGGCCGAGACCGAGCCGGCGAGAAAGGCCATCGCCGCCGACCTGGAGTCTGTGAAGATCTGGGTGCGCCCGGGATCGCACAGAGCCAGCGCCACTGCGACTTGCTCTGCGACGGACGCCGTCGAGTGTTGGATGGACGCTGCGTTCAGGATTTTGCCCTGGGGGTCAACCACCGTGGCCGCGTACGAGTTTGATCTGGGATACTGCGCCGCGTCGACAAAGGACGCGAGCTCTGGGTTCTGCAGGGCAGTCTTGATGAGTGCTCGGGCCCTGGCTGCGCGCCTGGCCTCGTTGTGTTGTGGGTGAACGTTCCTCGGGAATGTGGAGACTCTAAAGGCGTCCCTTTCTTCCTGTTGGAGGGGGACGGCGCACGACTCCGCGGCCATGGCGGTGAGGCCCGCCATCTCGAGTATTCGGCGGCCGGACTTGCTGGCAGACAGGCGAACGATCTGTGCCGTTTTCTGTGCTTCTACGATTTCGCTCAGGGTGTTGTGGACCCCGAGCTGCATCAACTTATCCGTGCTGGTCGTCACAGGGATACCGAGCACTCGTTTAATGCTCTTCCTGATGAGTGCGTCAATCTTGTTTTCCTCAGACCGCGACCAGTTTAGTGCGGAAGCCACGTAGTTGATATGGCTCATGAGGAAGGCGTGGTAGATCCTTAGGAGGTTGGCTTCGCTGATGCCACCCCTCCGGCTCGTCACTCGTGAGACGAGTCTGAGCATGTTTTCCGTCTTCGCCCTCAGGCGCGCGATTGTTTGCACGTTGCTGCCCTTTGCGTTGATGACCAGTCCGAGCACCCTGAGATAATCAACCCTCGGGATGCGCTGACCCGTCTTCGTTCTGAGATCGATCGGTACTTGATCCAGCGGCATGTCGAACTTGCGGCCCTTTCTGTCGGGCCGGTACAGCAAGAGCTCCGACTTGGTCGGCGAGAGGACCAGTCCCGTGCCCTCGAGGAATTTTTCCGTGACGTCCAGGGCCTCTTGCAGAGCCTGCTCCACCGCTGCGTCCGACCCGCCCCCGCACCAGATGGTGATGTCGTCCGCGTAGAGAGCATGATTGAGATTGACGCCCCCGATTCGGTTGAGTCGGACCGATAGGTCTCTCATGGCGATGTTGAAGAGTAGTGGGGATAGCACCGCACCCTGAGGCGTGCCGCGGGCTCCCAGCGCGTATCCGTCCGACTTGATCTCGCCCAACTTGATCGTGGCCTTACGATCCCTGAGGAAAGAGCTGACGTACGCGTGAAAGCGTTCGCCGAGGTTCAAACTCGACACAGAGTCGAGGACGTGCTTGTGTTTGACGGTGTCGAAAGCCTTCGCGAGGTCCAGCGCCAAGATGCCTCGGACGTCTCTCGTGACCACGTCGACTATCTGCCTCTTGATCAGTAGCATGACCTCTTGAGTGGACAGCGAGGGTCTGAAACCGACCATGTTCGGCGGGAGGAGCTGTCGTTCCTCGACATACCTCGATATTCTGTTGTGGATGACATGCTCCGCCACCTTGCCCACGCAGGACGTGAGCGAAATGGGTCGCAGACTGTCTATGGCCGGTGTCTTGCCTGGCTTCGGAATTAAGGATCACTGTGGCTTCCTTCCAGGCATCCGGTACGGTGCCGGCCGCCCAGGCCTCGTTGATTTCATTGGTGAGCAGTTCGATCGAGTCGTCGTCCAGATTTCGGAGGAGTCTGTTCGAAATTCCATCCGGCCCGGGAGCCGATCTTCCGTTGAGGCCTTGAAGGACCTCTCTGACTTCCGAGACAGAGAAGGGGGCGTCGAGGTCCTCGTCTGCTTTGCCGCCGTAGGCCGGGTAATCTTCCGGCCCGGACTGCCCGATGGGGAGGTAGCGACGCGCGACTTCGTCCATCACTTCGTTCGTAGATGCGCCTTCGCTACTGAGCTTGTGAACCAGCCTGTCGATGGCCAGAGTGTGGTTTCTCTTGGACTGTGTGTCGTCCAGTAACTGCTTGAGGAGGTTCCACTTGCCTCCCGCGCGCATCTGTCCGTCGACCGACGCGCAGATTTCGTTCCATTGCTGCTGGCCGAGCTCCTTGCAGTGCGATTCGATCTCGCGGTTGAGGGCCGCGATCCTCTTCCGGAGGTTTCGATTCAGCTTCTGCGTCTTCCATCTGGCCGTGAGGGAATTCTTGGCTTCGACCAGGTGCGCCAATCGAGCGTCCATGCGGTCGAGCTTTAGGTCCGTTTCGACGGTCTTGGTGACTGCAGCCACGTCCTTCTTGAGCTTCGCTACGAGGTCCGCGAAGGTCTCGTATTCTTCGTTGTCGTCCTTCCTTCTCTTGCGGAAGGCGTCCCAGTCCACTATTTTGAAGGCCCTCTGCGGGGCCGCGCAGACCGGTAGGGAGATTTCCACGATGTAGTGGTCACTGCCTAGGTTCTCTTGTAAGTTATGCCACTCCGCTCTCGGCGCGTTCTTGACGAAGGCCAGGTCCGGGGTGGTGTCTCTCGATATCGAGTTTCCCATGCGCGTGGGGTAATGGGGGTCGGTGATCAGTTCTAGGGAGCTGTCTGTTACTGCCTGCATGAGTCTGCAGCCTTTGGGAATGCTTCTCACGTAGCCCCAGGCTTCGTGCGGCGCGTTGAAATCACCGGCCATAACGAGCGGCGTCTCTCTCGCCTTGGACGACGCCTTGGTCGTTAGGCTGTAGAAGGTCTGCCGGTTGTCCCTAGGAGAGCAGTACACATTCATAACGTAGACGCTGTTCTTGAGCCAGCTGTTGGGTATGATCTCGACGAGCGACGCTTCCAGCTTGGTGTTGCCAAGGCGCAGATCGTGCTCCTGGAAGGCACACTTCTTTGCAATGAGTGTCGCGATTCCATGCCCGTTCTCCGCTAACGAGGAGACGGCTCGGTACCCCGGGAGGGTAATTGTTTCCATTCCCGTTTCTTGTAGCAAAATGACGTGGGGCCTCTCTTGCGGCTCCCGGGTCTTGATGAACTGCACCAGTTGAGGCCTGCGCCTCCGGAAACTGGCGCAGTTCCACTGCCACACGATGAGCTTACTGTCCGGTCTCGCCATGGTTGGGCTTGTTGGACCGGAGGTGGGCTGGCATGCCATCTTGCTCGTCAGCCCGCGACTGCTGGTTGTTTTCTAGCATTTCACTGGACATCGCCTCCGGCCTGGCGGCGTCGCCGTAGTGTACGTCACAGCGCTTGGCAAGCTCGTTCTCGAGCAGTTGTACTCTGAATAGAAGGGTCTGGTTGCTCTGTACCAGCTCGGTAAAGGATTTCTGCATGCGGTCCAAGGACCTCTGCATGGCAGCCTCCGCCGTGCTCACGTCCTCAACCGTACCCTGGGAGGAGGTGGCTCTGCGCTTGGCCGCCCTTGCTGTGGCTCCTTCTTCCGCAGAAGGTTGCCTTGCCGCGGCCGCTTGGGCAGCGCTGGCGTTTCGGAATGCCTCGAAGTCGGCCTTCATTCTCTGGATTTCCTCCTTGAGACTGGCGTTTTCATTCATCAACTGCGCGATCCTGGGATCGTGCGCCCGCTCGCTCGCCTGTGCGGCGGCATGTTTCGTCTGGCCCGTCGGCTTCGTCTGTTTCACTTTGTCGGCCCAGGTGGAACCTCCTGGGATGCGCGCCTTAGACTTGGAGCGGCCCCTAGACTGAGAGCGCCCTCCTTGCACGGAGCGCCCCCGCGAGCGGGAGCGCCCTCTAGAGCGGGAGCGCCCCCTCGAAGAACTCCTCTTCCTTAGCGCTGACGTCAGTGCCTGGCTCTCCTCGTATGCCGCGTTGGCGCCCTTCTTGGCGGCGGCAGTTTTCTTCCGCCGGCGTCTTCGGCGTCTCTGCCTAACGACATATGGCGTTTGGAAGCGATGCTCGCACTTACGGTCAGCCGTTGGGTGAGGGCCCCCGCATATGCCGCATCTCGCCTCACACTGATGGTCTTCGGTGGGGGACGCTGCTCCGCATCCCCTGCACTTCTTCACACTTGGGGTCGGACATACATCGGCCCTGTGGCCCAGTTCCCCACAACCGTAGCACACATCCACTTGCCTTTTGTATAGAGCGCAGGGCAGCATGCCCGCGCCGCACATGACAAAGTTCGGCACCCTCAGTCCGTCGAATAGGACGATAACCGTGGTGGTGGTCTTGATGCGACGCACCTCCAATGCGGTGGGGTTCCGGTGGTTTACAATCATTGAGTGCAGCTGAGCGTCGTTGAACTCGGCGTCGACTCCCCTCACAACACCCTTGCACGTATTGTCCTGAGGCGGCCATGTACGCGGCCACATCAAAGACCCCTTCGCGCAGGCGGATCTGTTGAACTATCGCGTAAGCACGCGCATTCCTTTCTTCTGGTGTTGAGACAACGTAGATGTTTTGCACGTTGTTAGGGCAGACGATGTCTTCGCCTACCTCGTCGGGGGAAAGCGCCGCCGCCATAGCCAGCGCTTGTGCCACCCTAATGGTGCTGATCTTTTTCACGTCGAGGCCACCCCGTGGCCTAACGATGACTCGAATATGGTCCCGAGGCAGGTTCGGGAGCCTTGAGGCGGCGGCCAGCTTCTTCAGCGCGTTCCGCGGGGCTGCCGTGCGGCGGCCGCCCCTGCCGCCTCCCTGCTTTACCGGGCTCGGCGTCGACTTGGGAGCCTCTTGCCTTGCCTTCTTATTCTTGCCCGTTGCCGTGGTCCAGCCGGGGCACCTTGCTTCTTCGGGGGTGATTTCTACCCCCTCCACCATCTCGACTTCGGGCATGATGCCCCACCACCACCGAGTTAGGCCGAGGCCTAGCCCGTACTCGTCACCGGTGTTAGCCCGTTAGGGTTAGCTCCGCACGGCGTCGCGAAAAGTTCGAAGTCGTATAATAGTTCCAAAAAAGCACCTACCGAAATAAATCTGGTATCGGCTTGATCACCGCAACAAACTGCGTTGAATGGTGCACAATAATCAAGGGTTTTCGCGGACTTTACCACCGAAAACATTTGAGGAAACGGGAGCCGATGTTTGCGCGTCCGCACTTCCCGGCGGACTAGTCCGCCTCTGTCGAAGAAAGATTCGCTTTAATAAAGAAATCCTCGTAGCTGTTATTAATGCATTCCTTTTGCCCACAATTTCAGGCCATCAAGGAGAGGCACAGTCGAATGGCTTCCCACGGCAGCTGCCGATCGGATCCCGAGCAAGTGGTACGGCAGCGAACGTTCCTCCGGCACGCGCAGGCTGCTAACATCCTCAACATGGAACGACTAGCTGGTCTCCGGAAAGACGTGGTTTGCCAATAAAACTGCACCGGCGTTACTGTAGTAACGCCAATCACACGGCAAAAAAGCGCAAGCGCGGAACAAGTACCGACTTATTACAATGGAAACACACGGACCATTTTCGACCAGAGTTACGGATTAGGTTCCTTCATTACATACCCAATTCCATTCCGGAGAGTGGAGGCCCCAGTAGTACAACCAATATCAACTCCTCGAAATGGTGCGAGTAGGATCCTTCCCACTTCCGGAATGGCTGAGCTTAGCCATTCCACTCCTTTAATTCCAGTAAATGAAACGTTTTCTCCGTAGTCGAACACACCTACAAAGAAGTGACCTGTACAATGAAATGACCTGTACAACGGTGGGATATTTGTGTCCCGGTTCTATTGTGAGTGGTGTGAGGCGCGACCTTTACAACTGAGTGACCTGTACAACAATTTTGGAGGCCCCGAGCACTTCGTTATAAAGGCGTTCAACTATAATTGTTTACTTATTTCTCTTGCGTGCCTATTAGCTAAAAAAAAAACATTTTCTGAATACTTAACAACGTTGCGTGGAATAATACGCACTATATTTTCGTTGATTTCCATACTAACATAAAAACAAAACGCACTGATAGTTTTCTCGTACATACTTGTGTTCGTTTCACTATTACGGGCTTAAGAGGAAGCTTTAGCTCGGGAGTCTTATTCAAATACGCGGCAAAGGAGAAATCGTTTTTCTCGGTAACCACTGTGCAAAATTTGATGAGGCTTGTTGTACTTAAAAGAAAAGTTTCAAATCTAGTGACTGTTGGTAGCGAATTTTCAACCTAGGCTGTCAATTATGGAAGATATATTGTTGAAATCCGCAAATTTTCAGGAAACGAAACTATCAAGTTTACAACTCTGTAACTCAGCAAGGAAAAATGTCACGGTTCTATAAATTGCATCTAACTGTACATCTAAAGCGGACAAAATTGTTGCATTAAACAAGACTTTCAAATACACCAGTAATATGTCACTAGGACGTGTGCAAAACTCATGTAAGAAATGTAATAAATTCACGTAAGATATTAACTATTACATCAAATTTGTCCGCTTTGGCCGCTCTAACGGATGTACTTTACAGAACTGTGATATCTGTTCTTTATGGAAAGCTACGAGTTTGTCAACTTCTTGCGTCTATTTATTCCCAACTTACCAGCCTTTTAAGAATACTGTTACAAAACTCAGGCCCTAAATCGAAATTCCACTTCCAACAGCCACTAGAATCTAACTTTTTCTCGGCCCAAAAGAAAATCCGAATTTTCTTCTCCTGTGTGCATATAAATCCAGCCACTAAACAAAAGCCGATGGTTGGACGATAGCACTTGTCGCCCTGTGTCTGTTTCTTTGTTTATATGTTTTACTTCGCGCGGCTATAACCTCATGATGCAAGACCAACTGGCGCAATCTTTCACCTTACCAGGTAACACCGGACGGTTGTATGCTGGCGCTGCGTTCTGTATTGTGGTTATTTCGTGGAATTCGAAATGGGCTTTAGCTTTTTACGGTCAATGACAACAGATGGGTCTCACACAAGCGTTAGTGCCGGTTTTCTCGAAAGGTGGCGGTAGTAAACCACGGAGATGCGGTTCGGCATGCACATGGCTTCAAATTCAGCGTGAATGTTATAAAGCGAGAGCTCTAAGGGCCCCGTTACGCAGTGAGCCCGGTGTTGAGCGCGAGCGAAAACTCTCTCTCAATCACAGAATGCCGCACGGCGCGTGCCACGTTTCTACCAATCACAGAGCGGCGATTGGTTCCTTGAATACCACCAGATGGCGCTCGCCTCCACGCATCCGTGGTAGCGACGGCGCCGGCCGTGAGGTGAAAAAAAGAACCAGGAAGCTCGCCTTCGTGCATAGCGTTCGCTTCCAGCGTTTCCCAGTAAACATTACGGTTAGATATATAAGCTGCAGTAGCCGGGAAGCGTGAGAAGCAGTCAAGGACCTTTGAATATGCTATCGTGTTGTACTCTTGAAGGCGAAGCTTAATCGTCGCCCAAGTTTTTGTTGGCACCGCTTCCGAATTTTTAAATAAGATTAAGGCAATCTTATTGTACAAGAGGTTTCATGTGGTTATAGGCAACGGATTCTTCGGCCTCTAAAAGCAAGCCGATAGTCTGTAGTAAAACCAATATTATGCACATTCAATGCACATTTTGGAATCTATGTGAAGCAAAGCTTTCGTGAAGAGTTAATTGAAATGCTATAAATTTGACTATTCTATCCCTGCGTCTTTGGCATAAAAGAAACTGGTATAGCATGGAACTCGCAATCATCATCAACACGTGCCGATTATCTGAAAGAGCTAGCTGAAAAAGCGCTGGAAAAATAAGCGCGATTTTGGAATTCGAATCTTACCTGTAGACAACCAGATTGGCGTTCCCTACATGTCCATGGTCATCATGCTTTACAGCCTCTGGAAAACAAGAATGCCAGTACATCATGGCAAAGCTAACACACGTTCTGCACTACAGAAAGCTTTGTTGACGAAGAAATTGCGGTCACTGACCAAGTCAATGTTGAAAATAACACAGAGACGTTTCGGGACCCGTACGGGTTCCTTGATCACACTAAAAGCGGGCAAGAACCGCAGGTTGTTTTTATGCCAAAATGTGATGCTATGCGACGTTATGCGACGTTATGCCAAAATGTGAAGTGTGACATTTTGGCATAAAAACAACTTGCGGCTCTAGCCCGCTTTTAGTGTGATCAAGGAACCCGTACGGGTCCCGAAACGTCTCTGTGTTATTTTCACCATTGACTTGGTCAGTGACTGCAATTTCTTCGTCATCATGTTACCTGATCAGACGAACTTCCGTCGAATTCTTGACTACAGAAAGCTTTGTTGTAAGCGTTGCATATCCATGAGGCCTACAGCGCTCACAGCCTAAGCCACCATACTGGCTCGTCGTATTAGATGAACTTGAATGTCTGAGGACGTTACAACTTCCGCTATTTCTTTTCTTTACTGATGTGGGTGTGGGTGTGTTTTAAAAAAAGTCACTTTAAAAGAAATATCACAATCATTCAGAATGCGTTGTACTTAGTTGTACAGACGATAAAGAAAAGAAAAGCGACCTAGTGGTTGGAGCATCAGGCTGCTGTGCTGTGGGGTCCGAGGTTCAACTCCGGCCTCCGGACGCATTCTCCTTTTTTTCTTGTTTTTTTTTAATTAAGGAAGAATCTACTCGGCGAGAACCCGACTAGCAACCGACCGACCCAGGTGAAACCCGGGATGGAATGCAAAGAAAGTTTCGCTTTAAAAAATTGGCTGCAGAAAATATGGCAGGCACTCAATATTTTTCAGTTTCTAGAGCTAAGAGGCCGTACAATATAATACGGGTATAGATAGCACCATGACGCCATCAGTGGCATGAAAAGATGGCTTAGCATAACAGCTAGAATATTCTCCAAGGATGTGGGATGGCGCTCCCCGGAGAAAAATACCTACCGGGATAGCAGCAAGTTAGTGGCAGTTGGTGTTTACCAATGGCGTAGTTTAAACCGATGAACGATGTTCAGTTGCAGGATGTCGAAGGTTTGAGTGGCGGCATAGGCCGCGACAGATACATCAGTGCACACGTGTGGTGTATAGCCATACAATGGATAAATGTGATGGAGGCTAAGTTATTGCTTGAGGCCAAGAGACGGAACGCAGGACTTCGTAATCCGAAGGATCTGAAGTGCAACCAAACGTCTAGGCAGGACCCACGGAGGCGTTCGGGAAACACTGGCTTCTGACAGCCTTCGCGATAGACTGAGCGATATAGTCCTTAAAGAGTCACGGCAATAATTGGGAAACAGGCAGCGATAACAAGGGATGATGCGTACTTCAAAAGAATCACTTAAGATTGTGCTTGCTTCACTTTGCTAGTCCTCGGCATCAATTTCGCAATTCCACGTCAGTCAGTCAGCCAAAGAACTTTATTTAAAGGAAGGCCCTACGAGTTTGTGGGACGGGCAAATGGTCCCACCTAGGCGACGGCCAGGAGCTCTTGAGTCCTGGCGGCTTCCTCGGCCCGCTGGACAGCGCAAAGTTGATCGTCAAGGGCAGAGCTGAGCAACAGTCTCCCAGTGCATGCGGAGGTGATTGCGAGAGGCTGCATCCCCATTATTGTTTGTGCTATGCCTCGACATTCCCATAGCATATGTTCCAGATTGGCTCTAGAACCACAGTTTTTGCATTTATCTGTCTTGCACATGTCTGGGTAAATGAGGTGTGAGATCGCCGGGTTCGGATAAGTTCTGGTCTGTAATTGCCGCCATTCGACAGACTGCTTTTTGCTGAGCTTTTGGTGAGGTGGTAATTCCACGTGTCCTAAAGCAAATCAGTAAATAGTAATTAGTGTGTTCGAGTTTATTACCCACTTAGCATTGGTTTGCTTTTTATTTTTTAAGGCTAATGATCGCCTAGCGCTAGCCTCGCAGCTTATCTGCAGAAACGGCACGGACCTCGATATGACACTTTTTAAGTGTTCCGCATGAAAAGCAACCCGCGGTAAGCGTGCCCCATAATTCTACGAATAAGTGTGCTCGGTAATCCTGTAAATACGTGTGTTGGCTAACTTCATAACAGGTAAGTAAAATAAATCCTGTGCAGTTCATTCCACATGACGGATTAAGACGTCTTATCGGACAATCCTCCCGTCATTATGTGAAGGATGACGACATGGACCCACTAAGTCTGCGTGTGCTACCCCTTTAGCATATCAGTAGAGGGGCAAGTTAGGCTAGTTGGTGAATGTTCATCTACCCAGCTACCCCCTTTTGAGGCACTCCGACGGCGTAGGATAGCGACCCAGAGGACTAGTGACCTACTCCGACCCGAACTCTAATATAGAGTTACTGCATATGCTACCAAAGGCTCCTGTAGGGAGCGTATACTGTAACTCTACTCTAATACACCTCGAAGCTCCCCAAGCCCGCAGACTGCTCTGCAATGCATTAACACAAGAACGGATATATAAGTAGCTGCTCGACCCGAGTAATAGACTTGATTTGACGACTGCTGACCGTGCTTACCACTATTGTCACTTAAGTAATGCTCACGCGTTCTGGCCATAAGCTCGCCCCTTAAATAGGCGGTTTTTACAGTTTACTCTTTCTGCTAGTACACAGATCTCCGAGGCCACAAACGCGCAACCACTGTTTCTCCTAACGTCGCATGATGGCGCCACTCGTCCGCTGTAGTCGGCAGTGGATGATTTATTCCGACTCCAAAGGAACCTCGGGAATCATAAGCTTATTTTACTTCACGTAGATCAATCACTCCTTGCTCTACGAAGTTAAGGAAACATTAAAGATTGCTTCTCTCGCGGGTCATGAGGTCAATTTACGTGAAGCCCCTCGATAAACGTTTCCGCCGACCAGGTTATAAGTGCCACCGTAGAAAGTATATAGGAGGCTATGGTACCGCCAACCACGGCGAACCTACCCTCCTCTCTCGTTCATTCCCTCACTTCCCGGCACGGTGCTACCCGGCGACAAGGGGAACTGACGTCAGCTCAGCTTCTAGTTACGGGCGGAAGCGGAGTCGTCTGGCGGCTGCTAGCTACTGCTGCGCAGAGGTTGCGTAGAGGTAGGTGCGGGCGCGCATGTAGTGACGGAGGAAATTCAGGAAGCGGTTTCCCGGAAGCGAAAACGCCGGAAGCCTAAATGGTGCCAGCGATGTATCAGGAAAGAAAGGCGCACGTAGAAGCCTGGCGTTAACTTGGCAAAAGTTGCGCTGGCGCGTGGACGGAGGTAGTTTTTAAGTTCACAATGGCTACCGATTTACGCGGTATCGCAGGAAATGAAATGGCAGACAGATCAGCTACTGCGGCGTACGAATTAGGTACCCTGACACCCGCTGGATATTTTTAGTATCATATGCCAAGGGAATGTTTTCCGCATTCTGCAGCATAAATTTTGCAAAGAAATGTGATTTATTTAAGACACCGATGCCGGGAGTACTTAAGCCGAAAGTATTTAAGAAAACAACTGGGGGGGGGGGGGCGAAATTTCGTAGAGTCGCCTGGAATAACTTCGGGAGTGCATCAGCCTACAGTGGGCACAGCTTATGATCATGGCCATTGAAGATCGTAAAAAAGTCACCCTTAGATCATTGTTGTAAGAGCGGTATAAATAAAAGTTGCAGTGGCTTAGCTCAGCTATGCCAGGATATACGTAGCGTTAGCAAAGGTTCAGCTGATTATTCTTAGCTTTCCTGGTTGTCTCCTACGCTCAACCGCTAATTGCCAGGCAACTACTTCGGGATCCGATGAGTCAAGCTTCTCCGTTCTTCTGCGCTGTTGAGCAGCATTTGCGCTCTCCTTCTCCATGGCTATACCACACTGGCAAACGCCAGTCAGAAGCGCAGCGGCTCCAGCGCAGTGTCAGACGGCGACTGCACAGGGAGCGCGCGCGCGCCGGCGCCAGTGCGTCTACCACGGCTACGACGTCACTCCACTGGAATGCGCAGACCGGCGGCGGTGAGTCGCGCGCGGCGGCGGCGGAGTGCGCGAGAGGTGCCGGCTGCGGTGGCTCCGGTGCGCAAGCCGTGTGACATCACTGATCCTTGCGCATGCGCAGCACGGCTCTTGATGTGCCGCGCGAAACGGGCTTGGCTAGGCCAGTGTAGCTAACGCTACAATAAATATCATCAACTGTTCTTCAGAAAGTACCCTCTTTCTTAAATTTGATGTACAATCTGGTGCTTTTTCTTTTCCACAAGGACGGCTGTGAGATGCTGACACGACGTATCAGTATTTTTAAGAAACACCTGTGCCACAACTATATAACTAATATAGCCCTAATAACTATAACAATCCTAATATAACTAATAATCCTAAAAGTTACAGCAAAAATGCGATATGCCACAACATGACCACTATGGACTATAGGGGTGTGCGAAAGCCGAATAGTAGCTTTCGAATCGAATACCGAATCGAAACAAGGAAAAAAAAAACGAATATCCAATCGAATATCGATTACCAGGAATTTTTTTCACAAAGTTAAACACTTTCAAATTTTGGGAAAGAAAACGGTGATGCACATACTTGAGGGTCTCCTAGCGTTCCATAAGAAGAACGTAGCAAGCTATCGGTAACTTGGGTACATAAAAATAAAGATATTCAGAGGCAATCTACTCTTACTAAAAGGGAACTCCAAATTAATAGGCCATCACTCTTACCACTCAGGTATAGTATATGAAGGTCTGGAGAATATTTTTTTAACAGTAAAACGTCTTTCGGTAAAAAAAAAAGTTATTTTTACTCCCTCTCAAGCTAAAGAATTAGTGACAGTATGTTGTACTGAATACCAGTGAGGTTCTCAGTTTATTGGTGGACCTGTGTTCTATAGCCATTTTTTATTGCATAGAAGGCGTTGCTTTCCACTTTTTCTCCAAAATACAGAAGTTTTTCTCCCGACTTTACGGCAGGCGCTTTATCGCGAGGCCAACCTGCGCGACAGACGAAAGCGCGGACCGTGCATCACGTGACTCGATCACCGCTCCCAGCGTAGACATCGTCGGCTTGGAAGTGTGAGGCTCGACTGCGGTAGTCGCCGACGGTAAAGAGCAGGCGCCTTTTCATTATCGGGTTCAGCGTCATTTGCCATCTATATTCTGAAATGGGGAGCGTCAAGGCAAGTTCACGCTACTGCCAGCTACTCAGCCTCTGCCACTACATACGAGAAAATATTGCATCGAACAGCTGACAATTCTCGCAACCTATTGGGGAATATGCCGAAAAGGGTTTACCAAAATGCATTATTTCCCTGATGTGTGCATTGGTTCACATTAGACTGAAATGTCAAGTACTCAGGTGATGAAGGAAACCGGTAAAGCGTGAACATACCACATCGCGGCAGTGGTCTCGCGGAGTGCTGTGTTGTGGACACGTTATTTTCCGCTGGTTGTTTGTGCACCCATAAACTGCACAGAGCTGGCCTGTAGCCTTTTGATGAGTATATGTGCCATTATTTACGAGCGTAAGTCATTCGTGACAAAAATAACCGGAAACATCGAAGGAAAGCTACCACTCCGCAATGCAAGCGCAAGGCAAGCTCACAGTCCAGACCGAACAGGCAACACTGACACATGCTCTCCACGCCAGACCGTCGGAAGCGCCCTCGTGAAAACGTGTATACCAGAGACATTTTGCGACCGGTTCCTGATGTGCCAACATTAAAAACGGTATATATAGTGCCTTCTGGAAGTTAAACCCGTATACATATAGAGAGGACCACCAAAGGGCTCCATGCCGCCTCTCAAACCCAGAGGATAGCATTCTACCGTTCGACCTTCCACAGATGCCAGTGACACGCTTAGGCTTGTATGGAGCACGCGTTGCACTAAGTGTCATAACTTCGGTGCGGTTCAGTGTTTTGACACCGCAGTGCGATTGCGACATCTTCAAAGCCCCAGTTTGTTACATGATCACTAATTTTCTAACACTACTCTCTTCTGTCTATACCTTCCTTATTATACTTCACCGTGGAGTAGCAGGCCACAGTCCTTCTCTTCCTTCCTCTCTTTCACCGTCCCACTCTCTCAGGACGCCGTTGATGAAAATGATGAGGGTGATGGTGGCGATCCTTTAAAACTTGGCACGAACCCAAAACGGGGGATTGGCCTGAAGTCGGGGGGATTTGTACGCACAGATAATAGTTTTATGGCAGAAAGCGAACGAAGAACTGGAAAAAAGATGAAACCGGGAACAGGCGACTGGTGTTTAATTGAGAAGACAGACCAGATGAACGGATGATTACATAGAAGAAAAAAAAAAGAGGAGGTTCATTGAACGATTAAGGCTGGACGGAAATAAGAGGTTTAATTGGGTTAGTAACGACAAAAGGAATTGGCACGGAAGACATTTTGTAGCTTCAATGAAATCACACACACTGCAATGTCAAACACATCCCTTGTGGCTAATAATTCTACTTTCTACTTTATCCCCCTCGAAGCTCCCGTATATTATTTCTTCAGTACTATACACGAGAAGCTCTCATTTCACGCAGATTCCTGCGAAAAGTTGTGCCGGTATAGCGGAGAAACTGGAGTGGTGCTCAATTTATCAGCCCACAAACGGTCTTCCTCAAAACGGAAATGAAACTCGTGAAACCTAACTTATCCAAAGAGCCTTCTTCTTTGACAAGTTGGTGGGGTGTGTCAAACATTATCTTATGGACGCAAAGCAATGCTTAAGACAGCGCGACAGAAACACACACACACACACACACACACACACACACACACACACACACACACACACACACACACACACACACACACACACACACACACACACACACACCACACACACACACACACACACACACACACACACACACACACACACACACACACACACACACACACACACACACACACACACAAACAAACAAACAAACAAACAAACACACGCGCGCGCGCGCGCCTGCGTATGTGTGTGAGAGTTCTTTTGTGTGTCTCCTCTTGCGCCCGAAATTATTGTTTAGCTTTAACTTATTCGCAAGCGTCTGCCCTCTTCTTTCTGGGGTTTTACATGCCACTCAACGCTCTGCTGAGGCGCAAAGATGGAACCACGAATAATAATAAAAAAATGCAACCTTCCATTCAGGTATCTAACGCGGAAGCACAGCGCAGTTTCTTTACGACCTCGACTTTTTAAGATGCTTCGGCGGCCCTTCCGCTTTCATTCCGCACAACACGCATGGATCTCGGGGGGAACCGGCCGTTCCATTTTATTGACATCGCGCGGAGCAGCACGCGTCCACACAGTTGGACACAATAGATCGAGCACGATACACGTGGCACGATTTCCCGTGACGAAACCGTCACGGCCGGCTTCGATTCAATTCGAGAGTAGAAAGCACATTTTTTTGGAAATCTCACATCCACCAGGGCGTTATTCCCCAACAAATCGGTGCTTTCAGAAAGAAAGAAAGAAAGAAAGAAAGAAAGAAAGAAAGAAAGAAAGAAAGAAAGGAAGACAATGTACTGCCGAGCCGCTTTATCATCCACGGTCGTTTACGCTTCACAATTTGAAAATTTTTTCAAACGCTCCTTTTCAAGTCCGTCCCCATTTTGAAGTCTCGGACACGAAAACCAAACAGAGAAAAAAAATCTTCAGAGCGGAGATGTCATAGATTACAAAAAGCGACGACAATCGCACATCACTCAGCGGCCAGTATACGTCTCTGGACAATTTTTGCTGAGGCGCCTACGTCTGTATCGAAAAGTTTATCGGTTTTAGTTTTGCTTTCTTTTTTCTTCGAAATGATAGAGAAGGTTTGACTGCAAGGAACACATGTAAACCATTGGCCGCGCGTTTTTCTTTCTTTCTTCTTCTTCTTTTTTTTTTTTTTTTTTTTACTGCGTTCAATCGTCCAGTACCTAAAACTTCTTCCCTCAGTCAAAGTACACTTCTTTGTTAAGATACGCATCTATCTAAATGGCGGATAAAAAAGCATCTTCAGCTGGCCATCCTCAAGAGAAGAAAATACTGCTCCAAAGTACTCCGCTTTCTCTAAATTATAAAATGAAGCCTACGAATGGCAAATGTGCTAAAATACGTTTTACCTAGATTAACTTATAACCATAAGTGCCCTGGTTGCATTACCTGTTACCTGCTGATTGTTCAACGTGCTGCGCAGTTGACGCGCAGTTTACCGAATTTCGACTTGTATATACGTCTGTTGTGCTTACTGCATGCGTAAAATATATAAATCATACATACATACATACATACATACATACATACATACTACATACTACATACATACATACATACATACATACATACATACATACATACATACCATACATACATACATACATACATACATACATACATACATACATACATACATACATACATACATACATACATACATACATACATACATACATACATACATACATACATACACATACATACATACATACATACATACATAGCTCTGCGTCCTATGATTGCCCATGACGCAACTCTATCATGTTCTTTTGTTTTTTGTTTTGTTTCTTTGGTTCAGAAATTGGGACTTTCACAACTACCAAATTAAGAAAAAATGTATTCAGTGGGGTATCGCGTATCACCGTAGTCGTCGATAGGGGGCTCCACTGTAACGCCATTACCTGCCTCGTCAAATGGAGCAAGTTTTATCCCGCAATTCATCGCGCCACTTACGTTCTATATATTGCAAAGCGTGTAATAATCGCAACGAGGCAAGCGAGAAAGAAAGCCAAGCCTCGCGCAAAGCTTTACCAGCCAGAGTTTTTCACCGCGCAGCCGCACAGCTTTAGCTCCGGGCTCGCAAACCGAGCGACCCACAAAGCCACACGCATCGGCGCAGAGAAACCGCCGCCTCCGCGAAAATTTTACGGTCTGCGGTGGCGGCGGCCCGATTTTTACGAGGACAGCCATACAGGAACTGCGAGGCGGAAGAACGCGACGGCTCTCTTCCACAGCAAAAAGCACGCGCAGAACTGTATCGCGACCGATGGTCCGCGAGAGCTCTTTCCTCGGTTCACTGCCGACAAGAAATACACGGCTTCATCCTACTCCCGTTAAAGAACGTCGCCTCTTTATGCTGTCCGAGCATCGGCCGGTGGCTCTAGCCTTGTCGTCGAGGCCTTTTAGCGCCGGTTGACGACCGTTACGACGCGGTAGGGTCTTTCGGGAGAAACGCACAATGGGCGGTGTCGTTCGGGTGCGCCAACGCGCCATTCCTTTATTGCGCTGTTGAGGTCTCGCCTTTCGTACACTTTCGCATGCGTTGACTGCGTGGGAGATGTACAAGCCAACACTCGGTGGTTCGCGTCTTGGATCTTATTGTGGCGCGAACCTTTGCAGCGTATATATACTTTATTCATTTTAAAGGAAAGTTTGAACACGATATGGTTTCTCCTGGCATATATTGCAATGATGTGTTTCGGACATAATATGCGCTTACGCTTACGTAATACGCTGGCGTTGCGCTTGTTGTTTAATAGTAAAGCGTATAGCCGGCTACGAATACACTGTAGAGGATTGCCGCCTGCAGTTTTGAGTTCCAAAATTAATCGAGCGCATTGCCTAACTTCGCGAGCGGTAAGAACTTTACAGGAGTGTGCGGAACAGGGATGATTGATGCGTGTTGAATCGAAATGAAAAAAAAAAGCAAAAAAAAAAAACGAGCATGTGGCTTGAGTAAGGACGACAGACGCAGCGCGTGGCTTTAAATCTCGTATTTTGCGCTGTTCGATTCCCTTCAACGTACGTGCCAGCCAGGCAAGTTCAGGACATTCCTGCAGTTCTTTTCTAGTTGATCGGACGCTTTTACGATATTTAATAATATTCTGAGGTAATCCTTTGTACGTGTAAACTTTCTCGTCACTGCGTCTTGCAATGCACGTCTATTCACGCATTTCCTAGATTTCTTACCTGCTTCCAGAAGTCTAGAAGCTTGGAAGAAATGTTGGATGCGTCGTATACTTCGCTCTGATGCACGGTGACAAGCGCCAGCACTGTGTCTGTCGTGCTAACTTTACGTCACGTCTTCTGCGATGTTCTTCGATCGCCTTCAACTGAAAGAAGAACCACTTCTGTCGGTGAGGCTGTAGAAGAGATAGAGGAAGCCGTTCTTGAGATCTATAGTAGCAACGGCATTTGACTGCAACGAGACGCATGGTTGAGTGCCTCCTTCTCCACCCTAATTGGTGGATTGGTGGGTAGACTACGACGTAATGGTCATCCATCAGTGGTTTTGACACTTATGTTAAGGAACCTACAAACATAGGCTCCTAGCTGTGGATTCATTTTTGTCGACGCGATTTTTTTCTACACACCCTGTCAACGCATGCACTTTTGGTCAGAACCTATACCATATACAGCTTTGCTGTAAAAATAAAACCGAACCAAACATGCGTATGAGCACAGCGTGCTTACTAAAAGTCTTCAAGCTTCGCGAACACAGTTGTTTCATGCCACTGGACCATCCCCCTTGTACCATCCCAGGAAGGACGAGTAATCTCACGCTTCTCTAATGAGCACGGTTCACCAAGTATAATCTCAAAGACAGAACGCACCCGAGCGCATAAGGCCGGTTCGTCGGGCCCGCGTGGAAGGGTGGCAGAGCGGCGTCTGCCGGATGTCCCGTGTGAGGGATTGCTGAGGTCAGCGCGGGCGTGGCCGAACAGGGCCACGTCATTACGGCTTCTGTCGTCCCACCTCCCCTCGGAAGAAAAGTTTGTGGGAGGTCACCGAATTAATCTTGTAGACCTATACTGATGACCACTCTGCCCGTGGACATCGCAGCAGAAGAGGTTAGAAACATTGTCGCTAAACTGACCCTTCCCACGGGTATGAAACATCTGAAAAAGACCGGAAAAACCGAACTGAAGTAATTGCGACGCGCACGAAGGATCGCCAACATCAGCTCTGCCAAGCTATTCTGGCGTACTAATCTTGGCACATCGAGTATTTAAAGAAAGAAAAAAGAAGAAAAACGCTGTCACTTATGTGGTTTTTATCCATTCTTATGTGCCTGATATGTACAAAAGAAGCCGGCGCATCTATCATTAAAACTGGCTTATCAAATTTCATTGAATTGGTGAGAGAAGGGTTTCGTTTCAACCGCATTTCAAGGGATCTAGACTATAGGGAAGTCATAATTGGCCTCATGGTCAAGTTTCTGGAATCCTGTAAATCTCTGTCATGTCTAATTTGTATGGGCGTTGGAATAGCGAAGTTTTCTAAACGAACAAAAAACTAAAATATTCGAAGGAAACGGTCTTAGAATACCGAATCGCAAACCAGATATTTCCAATTTCTAAGCAAAGTGAAATATGTAAAGTTTCCGTGAAGTTCATATGGCAGCAAATGGATGACTAACGTTATTTGATACCTCTATAATCCCGTTAGAAACTAGATGATAGGTCAAAGAAGAAGTTTGCATCGCTTGACGTATAGCAGGATGCAGCGCATTTCGCACGTTCGGACAGTGCGATAGTGCGCGGTTTAGCGTAAAATAAGAAGCGACCTCGTGGTAATGTGTTTTGGAGAGGGGCTCGGCTATTTGTTCCTTCAGTTCGGCATTCCTAATTATTTTAATATTTACGTTCGCCTTTGGAAAACGATATACATATCCGATTCTCTTTGGCCCTACACTACGGATAGAAATAATACAGCGAGCGAGCTGAAATGAAAACGCTTAAATAAAAGAATGCCGCAGTTTCGCCTGAAAGGCGACACATCGATTGTAATAGCAAGTTAATATACAACTATAAGAAGTAAGAATAGCAGTTTAACAGACCGTACAAACACATAAGCAGTCGATTACGAGCTAAATTAACAGGCATGGAGTCACGTGCGCACAGGAAAACATGAACATACTCACTGGATGGTCGTGGACACTCGCGGAGTAAACACTTTCTTGAGGAAGAGCGGCAGCAGCCGCAGCGAGAAAATTGCCCTTCGTACTGACTCTCACTTCAAAGCGAACTAAACGGCGAGAGCACAGCACACACGACGCTATCAGCCCTCGGTCAACACCACCTAGATAGCACAAGGCCTGTTCGCTCCGATCCATGACGTGATGCTACCTGGCCCGACTGCCATAGAATCTAATGGGGATGCTCACGAGTAAACGACATTGATTTTGACGTCATCGCTGTCGTCACGCCAGCCTTGGCAATGGAGATTTCGGGCCAATAAGCGTGACGTCATGGATCAGAATGAACAGGCCTTGTGCTATCTAGGTGGTGTTGCCTCGGCGCGCCTACACTCTGCACCCACCGCAGATGGCTTTCGAGATAGCGCCCGCGCGGCCGCGCTCAGCCGCGCCGCGCCGGAGTTGTCACGGTATTGCCATAAAGCGTTTGTAACAATAAGCGGCGCTGGCGCGTAACCTGGCCCTGTCCTCTGTGTTTGAAACGGCGAATCAGCGTGCGCAGGGTGAGCTCATGTTGACATACGAACTAAATCTCAACATTTTACAGTGAAACTGTGTATGGCTAGGTTCTGACCAAAAGTGCGGGCGTCGACAGGATGTGTAGAAAAAAAGTCGCGTCGACAAAACTGAACCCACAGTAGCCTATGTAAGTAGGTTCCTTAGCATAAGTGTCAAAACCAGTGATGGATGACCCTTACGTCACAGCCTACTCACCAATCCACCAATTAAGGTGGACGAAGGAGGATTAAGGTGGATTAGGATGGACTAAGCCTGATAGTGGGCTTGGTGGCACTACGACAATGCGGTTCACTGACGTCCGAAGCCTTTTCGCCTTACAGGTGCTCACAGTTTTCTGCTTTCCCGTTGGCACCTGCTGTGCTCCAGGAGCCACCATCGTAGTCTGAGGGCACGCCCACCATTACGGTGTGTTGGCTTACGGGGTACACCTGCCCGGCGGAGCCTGCTGAATAGTGGGCCAGGAAATACCACTCCTGACCACCGCTACATACCGCCTCACGTCTACAGCCTGCCGTATGCCGTCGTTAGAGGTGTAGGTTCGCCCTACCTTCAATGCGCTAGCGCTACAGCCGGGCCAACTTCGTCTACCCTCCAGGCCCCGAAACCGAAGCAAGCGACGGCTACTGCGCCGCACCGCCCTTGACCGGAAATCTACCGCACTTATCGTCTTCATGCTGCCGACGCATCGGCACACACATCAACCTTCACGCATAAAACAGGTCACCCCCTCGCTCTCATCAGTGGGCTTGTGGCACTACGACAATGCGGTTCACTGACGTCCGACGCCTTTTAGCCTTACAGGTAACAAATCATTGCACTATGTATGCGCGTCGTTCCCGCTATTCCGTTTTGCTAGTGCTGCCAAGCCCAGGCTACTGCATTACTATTGTTCGCGACTGCACGTCTATCGTCCAACAACTTCTCGCACTTTCTGGCGACGTAGAATCGAATCCCGGCCCCAGCACCCGTTCCAATTCAACGCAGGCATCCTGCGACATAATTGCAGCATTGGAGGAGATAAGGTCAGGTCAGGCGTCTCTCTTAAACGAAATGAAATCAATTCGAGCCAAAATATCGAAGAACGAGAAACTTTTTGACGACATAAAGATGCGACTGACAAAAATTGAAGATGATGTTTCCTCCATAACTGCACTGAAGGCCGAAGTTAGTTGCGTCAAGACAGTTGTGGATAAGAACACAAAAGCCATTTCCGACATATCATCGGGACTTAATGATTCAGAAGATCGGGCTCGGCGGTCTAACCTTATGTTTTTTTGGCGTCGCTGACAGTGAGCGGGAAACATGGCAAGAATCGGAAAGCAAGATTGCTGAACTTTGCCATTCTAAACTCAATATCAAGTTAGGCCCCTTAGATATCGAGCGTGCCCACAGAATTGGCAAATACAACACTAATATAAATAGACCTATAATTGTCAAATTAGCACATTTCAAAGTGAAACAAAATATTCTTTCAAATGCTAAACAACTAAGAGGGTCCAACCATAGTATATCAGAAGACTACTCATCTAACACTCGGCATGCACGTAAACAACTAATCGAGTTCGGCAAGTCCCAGCAGAAACCTTTCAAACTTCGGTGTGATAAACTAATCATGGAAAACAGAGCATACAAGTACGATAACGCTACAAACAGTCATATCAACTTCATATATAGCTACCATCGCGCACTACTGCAAAGCCAAATAGCATCTCTGTATCATTTATTTATACTAACATAAGAAGGTTGCCGCCCAAGTGCGAAGCACTTCGTAGCCTCATTCATTCTTCAGATTGTAAGCTCCTAGTACTAACAGAAAAATGGCTGAATTCACCCGTCGATAACACAGAACTTAACTTATTCCTCCAAGATTTTGATATTTTCAGGCGGGATCGTATAGGCAAACGCGGAGGAGGTGTCCTGATAGCTGCCCATCGCAGCCAATGTTGCTCGGTTGTTGATATCACTTCACCTCTAGAAGTTTTATTCATTTTGTACAGTTGAATTCATGCCAACAAATTCTTATCGGTGTATGCTATCGACCCCCCCGACGCCGATCCTTCCTTCTCTATTCACTTCCACGAGGCAATGCAATCTGTCACGGCGTCATTCAGTCATGCGCAACTACTCTTAACCTTCCCGGTATAAGATGGTCTGAACCAGCCATAAATCTGTCTAAAAATAACTTCGAAAGTAATTTCCTTAACACATGCCTCACCTTTGGTCTGACGCAGCTAGTATCCACCCCAACGCGAAAAAACGAACAGTGTTCTAACATAATTGACCTTATGTTATCCGATCCCGACAATGTTTCTTCCACAACACATCTAACGGAACTAAGTGATCCCTCGTTACTGCATCCAGAATTATCTTGTCAACTACCTGAGAGCAAAAAAAAATAAAGAAAAGAAAATAACACTTCACGATAAAGGTGATTACGTCAGTGTTAGCAATAGAGAGGTTTAGCTTGTCCGGTAATCGGGTAAACGCGGGCGGATCGGGCGTTGGGGCGTTTTGCCGGAACCGTGAACGTGAGCGGCCTGTATGGTGCTGCCACCTGGTGGCGCAGAAATCCAACAGACAAAAAACAGCTAATATTGCAGTAACCATGTGCATTCTACTTCTCTGCTGGTGTAAATTTTCGGCGGCAACACGATTAGGCCACTGTCGAACATTTACACCAGCGGCGAAGTAGAATACACTTGGTTACTGCAACAGTAGTTTTTTTTTTTTTTTTGTCGGTTTGATTTCTGTGCCACCAGGTGATAGCACCATATGGATGCCGCCAGATGTGGTCTGGCGGCATCCCCATTATGCTACCTCTGCAATGAACCAGAATCCATCGATCACTTTTTATTATCGTGTCGGAGGTTTTCTAATAATCGACAACGATGTTTGGAAATCCCACTTCACAATCTAGGACTGCCATTAAGCAGTTCAGTTATACTCTCACTTGGAGTCACGGTGTTAGGATATGGCCACGGGAATGTTTGCCGAGCCATTTATAATTTTCTTTGTGATACAAAAAGATTGCCTCATTAATTTTTCCCATTTTTCCACCATTGATTTATTTATTCTTCAATAAATTATAGATTTAACAAATGCAGAAATTAATGTCACAAAATCATAATTATATTATTATTATATGATTATTCAAAATTTACGTCTATGCTTTACTGTATTTATTTTATTACTAAATTCATATTACTAGTCCTATCTAGGCAAGGCTGACTAACTTATTATAGACTACTTAGTTCTTTTATTATTGTTTCGTTTCCCATCTTCAATTATTCACTTATTTTCCTTTAATATTTATTACTTATTTATTTCTAAACTAATTTATCTTAAATTTCGATCATAATACCACCCGGTTCGTGGCCTATCTCCCAAAGTGGGTTGTGCCATTGATTGAGGCATCATCATCATCATCATCATCATCACCATCATCTGTTCGTCTTGAGGCACGAAGAGGAAGAGGAAGAAGGCTGTGCCGCGGGGAGCGGCAATCAGCGTGGGACCACGCGTCCCTACGATGAGCCGTCCAGCCGGCAAGTCGACGGGCGGCGTACTCTACACGAACGCCGAGAGAGCCTCGTTCAACGAACGCTGGTCCCAGCCATCGTCTTCGCACCGGCACAAGTTCCTCAACAAATTCGGATCGCCTCTGTGAGTTGCGCCGCGTCTCTGTATATATGCTGGCGTGATTCACAAATTAAAGCACGCGGAATGCTGGGCACGATTTGACGAGCAGCAGAGCTAAAAAGACGAGTACGTAGAAAAGAGGATCACAGCGCACGCGCTGACTCTCAACTAAAAGTTTATTAGTGCGAAGGCATATGTCCCATGAGGCAGAGAAGCCGGCGTTGTCCTCAAAAAGTGTTAACAAAAATCATCATCAGCCTGGATTAGGGTGGATTAAGGTTTGTACAAACTAGAGCAAGGTCGATTAAGGTGGAATAAGGTGGATTAAGGTGAAAGAAGTATGGTACAAATAGAGTAAGGTGGATTAAGGTGAATTATGGTGGATTCAAGTGGACTAAGGTGGATTAGGGTTGGTACAAATTAGAGCAAGGTGGATTAAGGTAGAGTTGTGAAGGAGACATGACGTTGTATGACGTCACGTGTCATGGACGTAACCAGTTAATTAGTTGAAGTCGGTAAGCTTTCGTATTCAAATCACGCAAGGAAACTTAAGTTGTTGCCAATTTTTTATCCTAGATGTTTTTAGGACTGCTGCTTGTCAAACATGAACTTCCACCAACTCGCCCAAGTTTTCCTGCTACAGCTGTGCACGATGTTTTTTTCCCGGGAGTTTATGCGTAGGGGTCGTGGTGTTCGGAAAGCCAATTCGCGTTTGGCCACGCCAAAATACGTGGATGAAAAAACAACGCTCGGGCACAGGAGCAGCCACGTGTTCGCACAAGCGACACTTGCACATATCCGCAAACTGTACTCAGTAATTAACAGCGGCTGTAATTTAACATAATCAACAAGTGTAGCTCACTCAAAGGACAAGTGAGTGCTGTCTACAGGCAAACTACATCTACATCATGATGGAGTACGCTTACCCTCTAGGGCAAAAGCCTACTCTGCTACTCTACTTGTAAGAGTCCATCTACACCATCTTAATAGTGCAAGGCGGTCTCCAATTTTACGCGTTGATTCAGACTTTAGGATTCGTGTTTTGTACTGCCCGTTTCGCACCACCAACTCGACGCTCGCGGCGGATTCCCCTTTCTCGGTTCGCCGTTCATCCGCGCACTCAACCATATACGTAAGATACTGAATCCGCCGCCGCTTCGAGATTACCCTTTCACAAACCTGCAACGCAATACCCCCCCCCCCCCTACCACCCCTTTCCCATGCTTTAGGTGTGGGAGTTTTTACAACTCCCACATTTGCGACTTGCTCGTAGTGAATGAAGCCCGTGCGTAGGCGTGGCACCTGCCAGGCCATTCTCGACATCAAAAGCCACTCAGCTTGTAAATGAACCGTAATAAAGCATGCTCTCCATTGTTCGCAAGACATCTGTCTACGCTCGTCATTTCTTGTATATGAGGAAGACGCGTGCATTCTTCGGCTGTACCAGAGTCCAAGGTATGTGGGGAAGTTCGGCAATCTTGTAAGTGACGAGAAACGCTAATAGATATCTCGCTTGCACGTTAAGATTTCATGTCTCAGATTTTTAGCCCGTAGTGCGGTGGCTCCGGGGCTACGGTGTTCTGATGCCAAAAGTTTACAGGTTCGACTCCCTCCAGGGCGGCCGTGATGCGATAGGCATGAGACGCAACGCGTTCTCGTATAGCTAAATCATCCCGCACAGTATTGAACGCCACGTAGTTCAAATTCCTTCGAAGCTCTCTCTCACCGCCAACTGTGCAGCTTCCTGATGCAAGTTTCTCTATTTCTAACGCAATTATTAACGATATATCTCCTCGTATTTACGCACCGCAGCTTACATTGTATTCGTTGTACCCGCTATAAGCTCACGGATTGCCCCGCACTGCATCTTTCTTTCCTTTTTTTAAAGTTATCTTGACAGCAAATAAAGAGCAGGTATATGACGGAAATGCCTGAGTTTGGAGAAACAAGCCTCGGCCACTCAATCAGTTGCAGCTGCGGTACCTTGCCGTCTATAACTGGTCAAAAAGAATGTTCCCGGTGTTTGTTAGTGCGAACAATAACGCGCATCGGTAACTCATGCCAGAGTACCACTTATTTGCGCAGCTTGTCGTCGGTATTGTTCAATTACACAAGTCCCGAAACAGTCTCAAACTCCGGTGATAATGATGACGATAATTATCGATAATGCATTACGCTCGAATTTGGGTGACGACAAATAGCGACCTATAACATGTGCGCAATACGTACGTGCTCGCAATACGGTAGTCCAGAAATTTTGCCTATTCGTGCTTTATCTTGTTAAGTTACCTATACATCTCACGATCTCGTTTCCATCTATGCCCGGCTTTATTTGCTCCAAAATTCCGATCGGCTCTTGCTGCCTTCAATTGATTCCAAATTCACGCTCATGTATCAGCTCTGAGAACCCCGGTGCTCTTGAGAGGTGGACATTTTCTGCAACTTTAGCTGGGCTATCTTCGTCTCCCAGTTTATTGTAACATTATTTCCTGTATGTCTTAGTGATCATGCAGCCAGCTTGCGTCTCCCTTTGTGTTCCACAAATTTTCGTTCAGGATTTCTTGTCTACCGCCCTTGTAAAGCCGGATGAACTTTTTTCTTTGCTACATTCCTTTGAATCCAATTTGCCATCTTCGTTTTTGTCTTTTTCATGACTCTGAATGGCCAAGTTTCCCGTCCAGCTACCAGTACTTGGTTGCCAGTTCTGTTTACCTTTTCCTCCATTACGTGCCTACACTTTTGAGGTACGGATGTTTCTGCACTCTAGCTGCCCATTTCTTATCATCCATGTTTCTGACTCTGTCCTTAATACTATGAGCTACAAAATCAACCTCGTAACCACTCATTTCCTACTAAAGAATGCTTGAAATAAAAAAAAACAATCGGACTATAAAAACGGTGCTGATTGAGAATACCGTTCGCCTTTGCTCAGAGTACGTGTCAATGTTTCGTATTGTTGTTGCGGTGAGAAAACGGCGTTTTATGTTTAGTTTTAATGTTCATAGGTGATGCTACACTCAGCTGAGCCCCCTCCGCTGTTTGCCACTGTGTCCGGCTTTCCATACATGGGGCTTATTGGGGAGTTTCGAAAAATGATGTAACGTAAGTGCTCTGGTCATCGTGCGAGGCTCCTTTTGCATGTGGTTGTGCCTCTTGTGCAGAGGACGCAAGCGTCGTCGCAAGCACCGCGACCCGGCGGGCGACCACTCGCCGGGTACGACGGAGCCTGCATCCAGCCCGGACTATCTGGACTACGAGCAGGACTTGCCCATCGTGAGTATACGCGGGAAAAAAAGCGCGCAGGCCGGAAGCTCTGCACGCCAGGCACCTCAAGCAAGAACGCTCGTCTCTCAACTTGCAATTCGTACTAGCAGTTTACCTGAGGTGGCATGTCGGGTCAGTTGGTATGTTGATGATTACATAACGGAAATACAGTAAGTTTTCTTCTCTTCAAACTGGTATTTTCGTGCAATGAATATCAATGCGAATATATCATCAATCAACCAATCAGAATATCACAGACCCCATAACGCACACGCCGGCAGGGTTTGTACATTGGCGCCTTCTGAGCAAAAAAGTCGCTGTTTCATCTGAAAGCCGAAGCATCAATTGCGGTAGGAAATTAGTAGAGAGCTTTACGGAGTAAGGATAGTAGTTTTATCGGCTGCATACACTTGGACACATTCGCTTACTAACTGAATTAGCAAGCATGGTGTCAGCGCGCACAAGTAAGCATGAATAAATCACACTCGATGACCGCCAAAAACCACTGTCAAAACGCTGGCGTGAGCATGCGCGGCTGCAGCGATCGAAGGTCCGTGTAGTCTATCGCTTCAACGGAAACTGAGCGGCGAAAGCACAGTGCATACAAAGGTAAGAGCCGTGTGGAGATCGCTTTCAAGATACGGTGCGCGTGACAGTCCGCAGCCGCGCAAAGTACAAGTACGCACTTGGTGACAGAGTAGAAGCCGCGCCTCTCCGTTCCGCGCTGCCTTCTGACTTTCCTCCTCTCGCATGGGAGATTGAGCCACTAGTTCCCCTTGCGCCCGGTCGCAAGATACGCATTTGGTGCCGCAGCTAAACGTTGCCTCCCCTGCCTCCCTCACATCCCCCCACGGAATTTTGCACGACGGAGCACGTCATGTTTGCTCTCCGCTGTGCGTTTGCTCTCCGTGAAAGCGCGCGTCCCTCGCGCGCTTTCAGAATATAATTGCTATCGCAATAATAATCTAGTGCAAGTACAAACAAAAAGATGCATCAAGCTAGGTCGACAATAACGAAGTGATATATTTCCTGCTCTCAGTATGCATCCAGTATTGTTATTTAAGTTATTCGCGTGGTCAGGTATACTAAGTTATGAGGAACGCAATGACGCAATCTGGAACAGTTCAGCTCAAAACAGCCAAGGCTTGATGCCTTGGCCTCGCCGAATTGACCTGAATTGGTGTGGAGGACGCAGCCTGCCACCGTGCATCGCAATACGGTTCCCTGTGTCTTTTTGTTGAGAGGCTAACACTCCTTACGCGTCTCTAGATCGGGCCCCTATAGGAACCATTTAAACCCCTTCGAGAAGCTTACGCACAGCGCCCGACGCAGTACGCAAGAGGGACGCAGTCGCACAAGCATGCTGCTGTCCCTGCCACACTCTCGTGTAGTCCTGCGCAGGATGGCGTATTAACGAACCCGACGTGTGTGTATATATATATATATATATATATATATATATATATATATATATATATATCTTGACGCTCTCGTTCGCTGCAGATGCGCGTGGTGGGGAAGCCGCTGTGCGAGGTGTGCCACTCGCACGGCCACCACCCGCCCCACCCGAAGACGCTGCTCGAGGACATGCTCAAGTGCCGCATCTGCGGAAACAGCTACCACCTGCGCTGCCTGCGCGCCGCCGGACTGCCCAATCAGCCGCGAGGGGCGCTGCTAGACCGCCACGCGTGGTCTTGCATGAAATGCGTGAGTGTGCTTCGCAACTTGTCCACCACGGCTCCCGGAAAGCGCTAGCGTTTAATGGCGATAGCTGTGATGCAGGTCGGGAACCATTGTTTGTGTAATTGCTTTCCTTCAATTGGTCGTCCGGCCTTCCATCTAAGGAAATCGCTTCACGGAAAAAAAAATACGGTAGAAATCATTGCCGTTTATTATGACAGTCATCGAGAGCTTTCTGGAACTCCGTTGCATTAACACGACACGTTCTTTTTCAATCCAATTACCTTTATTTCATGATGCAAAGATATGAGGGTGCGAGATAAAAGAAGCTACCATATATGGGCAGCGTGACGAGCTCCTACGATCAGTAAATAATTCGCACTTTGGCAAGTTACATGACATGTCATGTAATGTCATGTTATATGACATGTAATGTCATATAACGTAGAATATCGTAGTGATGGAGCGGAATTACAGAGAGATGTCACTGACTTTCGTAATCATCGGCAGTGTTTTACCCAGTTCTTCGCTCATCGCTTCTTGACGACAGCGATAATGCTCGCGTCTACGACGAAGATTCTTTTGCTTCTCGTGTTCACGCATGGACACTTGACGTTCCGTGTCAGGTTCCCCTCAACGCTCTTTCTGCTCAATGCACTCTTATCAGCCTAAAAATGACGAGCTACTTGTGCGCGAATATATACGTATGCCGGCAGGACTGAGTATGCGTTCAGGAGACATTTTTCTAAAATTTAAGGGCAAACGACCGACAAGCGCGCGATTCTAACAATCTAATGACTCTAATAATCTAATTGTCATTCAAATAATAAAGAAGCCGTTGAGGAGGAGGAGGAGGCATAACATACAGAGGAAAGCTATAGACAGCTTAGCCAATGTAAATACCAATTTGGGGATTGAAGGGAGTGTGCTTGAGAAATTACACTGGACGATATTGTGAGTACAGGTTTTATGTCGTTGCGCAAAGGTTTACAATGAACACAGATGCGCGCTCACTGGTACTATAATAGTCAATTCTGTGGTATATAGGCCGGTTTGCTATCTACAATCAGGCGAGGTACCCACCGCCGACCCACTCCCGGATGCGAAACTGTGGTGGGCTACGGCCAAGAAAGCTTCGTTTTAAAACCGAGGCTTCTTGTGACGTCACCCGATAACGCCCCTCCCATCGTGGCGGCGCCCACCTATTTCCTCCTCTCCCTCCTTCCACGCTCTGTCGCTACACATTCCTGCTCTCCGCTCGGCGACAGCCTTTTCACGCTCCGTCGCCCTCTCCACGTCTCTCGTCCAATAAGAGACAAGCTTATGCGGTTAGAATCGAACGATGACCACGTAATCGCACAATGAAGCCAAAGATTAAAGCTCTCGCTGTAAAGCTCTTTCTTTGGTAGAAAATTGCAACTCATTCCAGCGCTAAGGGAATGCAGTCTATACCAGCCCCGGAGAAAGCAGCATTTAAACAACTCGTTAATTCTGATCAGCAGTTTGTCATAAGACATTCTTGGTATCAATAGTTTATTAGATCACAACATGGTTCTCGTCGTCTCTTAAGTGTGACGGTTTCGCTTTAGTTCGCAGCCACGATAAAGTTTGGGCTGCAATTTTCTCCTTACATAAAACGGGACGCTTTTTAGTAAAGCCTTCGGTATGCGTAGGGGCACGTGAAACGAAAGTATTAAAACTTTCTTTCGTTCTTCGAGAGAAGTATTTATTCCGGCACAGTGTAATACAATGTGGTTGACAGTATCATCTGGATCCTTAGCCTATATGTGGCTTGTTTTGAATCCATACCATAAAAGTCAGTATAAATTACAATCCAAAGCGACAGCGAAGATAGATAATGTTATACACATGGTTTAAAGTGACGTTTTAATAATGGAACAGTATTTGGAAGTTTTCTAATAATGAAGCTGGCTATTTCATTCCCGATTTTAGAACCGACAAATGATAGAGAACGTTGAACGTGTACATTAGAGATAAAGTTATAGGACAGGGGCCACTTCCCCACTCAGCTCCCTCATCTAGCTGCAGTAGACAGAATTTCGCGTTAAAGTTAACATTCTAATCAAAAGTCCAGACTCCAGCGAGCACTTGATCAACTACACTCAAATATTGAGAACAGTGTCTATGAGCTCTTGTATAACTGTCGAATACGTCTTTGCAGGATCATTGGTCAAGGACTCGTGAATGTGACACATTATCCCGCCAAAATCGAACAATGACACCGAGACGCACCACGCTCTCGCACACTCTTTCCTTCACAGGACACACGGGATTCACGTGATTTATCCTTCGTCGCCGCTGAGCATATACCCGGTCCTAAAGAGAAATATCGATTTTCCGAAGCTATTTTCAGCGTACGCATATCCTTCTAGGTGGATTCCAACTATATCTACCTGGAGTAACACTCTTAACTCCAAATCTTAATCCCTCAGCTAATACGAACAAGTTTAAAACTGTTTTTCGTCTGTTACACAGCGTTTAAGCGACTTTCGCAACTATGCAGTGTTAATTTCCCCCCCAATACTTCAATTGCTCCATGCGCTACAAATGTTGACCATAGATACCCTCGTGTTCCCAATGTGCTCATGCAAAGTTTATTGGCGATCTGGGTGTTTCTTTTAACGCGGATATGCTCTCATAGTCGCTGCGTGATCTGTGTTTTGCACTCTGATTATTACGCTTTCATACCTCTATTGGCGCTTCCAGTCACCGCACATCTTCGTAACTTTTCCACGATGCTTTGCAATTAACGGACACACTTGTTTCTTATTTGCTTTTTTTAGACTCTTGATCTGATAAGCTTAGCTCTCATCAATTAATTTTTTTTCTACAAGCATTTAGGTTGCTAGTGGTTGATTTCGATGACTTCTTGCGGCGCCCATGATTAACCCTGATATTTACATTTTACCTGCTTGTCATACCACATGCCATCAGTAACTCTGAAAATGTGCCATCCCAATCCAAATTTCAGTTTACCAACGCACAACACGGAGGACGTTTGACGGCTTTTATGTGATAAACGAACAAACAATTGTACGGACTGGCAGGCCGGCACGACTGGGCCGTTTCCAATAACTTATAACTGCTCTTCCCGCAAAACAAAACAAAAAAAAAGAAAGAAAAAAGGTACAAAGTATAGTGCACTGACAGTTCCAAAGGGAACCTTTTTCCCATCGATAATGATCTTCCTAATTATAACCCATCGCAATACTGATCCCCCATCGCAACACTTAAAAAAAATCACCGCCCCTTCCACTCCATGAAGATGGTCGAACAGCGAAGCTGTGAACGGTGCTACTTGCGGGTGATGGGACGCGTCGGCGTCCACGGGCGACGGCGTTCCTAGCGCGTGCCTCGCGCTTTTCTACTACTTTCCCACACAAGAGTCCTTGACCGAAGCTCCATATATACAACCAATGCTTACGCGAACTCCTCTCACATCCAACTTCTCCGTTGACCTACTTTCTTCGTACACCGCCATTGGTTGGCGCGCCGCAAAGTCTGTCCCTCCAACGCGAGTATTCGACTGCGCGGCTTACGTCAACCCCCCCCCCCTCTCCCCATGCACCTTTTCATTTGCACCCTCTCACAGCATTCTCACAGGGTTGAGCCCTTCTTTTCCTCGCCTCTCCCGCTAGGTCACGTGGGTTTTAGCGAACGGACGACGGCACAAGATCCGCGGAAACAGCTTCGCTGTAAAAGAACATCAAGCTACAAAGTACATCTTCTTATTGCGCACTGGCAGTTTCAAAGTGAACCTTTTCCCATCGTCAATGCGACGCCTATACGCGCAGGAGACGCTGGAGCTCCTGCTGAGCGACACCGAGCTGCACAGCGCGCTCGACGCCGTCGGGATGGGCGCGCAGCAGGCCGCGGCCAGCGCCCTCACGTGGCCCTGCTTCCTGGCGCTGCACGAGCGCCTCTACGCGGGCGCGCGCGACGAGCAAGGGTCGCTACCGCACGGAGTGATGGGCCTGCTGCGCGAGGACTTCGCGCGCTTCGACCGCGACCACGACGGCTGCATCTCGTGGGCGCAGGTGCTCACCCGGTTCGTGCTGCAGGTGCTGCGACAGCGGCACACTGACGTGAGCGAGATTTCTCTCCCCTTGCTGCGCGCTCGCTTCGCCCAATAAACTTCCGCTGCGGTCTTTCTCCCTCCTTCGCACCTACAATACATGGTGACGACTTGGAGCATGGCCTCCAATATACTTACGGGATGACTTGGAGCGTGGCCCTCCAAGATTTCCAACGTGCGCAATGAAAATATCGGGGGCCATCCTTGCGGTCTCTCTAATATACACACACACACACACACACACACACACACACACACACACACACACACACACACACACACACACACACACACACACACACACACACACACACACACACACACACACACACACACACACACACACACACACACACACACGCACACACACACACACACATATATATATATATATATACCACGTGACAGATTTTCCGCACTTCCCACACATTCACTTTTTCCACTTCGCCACTCCTAATGCTAACGCATTAAAAAAAGTCAAATAATTTAGCTAATAGTGTACTCTAACTTCATTTGTAGAACTGCTAAGGTGGGTCGTTCGGCATCGCTTGCAGAACGCGTCTGTCTGGGTGTGCCACGTGAGAGACGCTGTCAGACGCCGCTCGGCGCAGTTTCAGCAAGCTTGTGGGTACGACCGCAAGAATAGGCAGGCCAAGCAACTTGCATGCGTAGGAGCAGGCGCATAGGTAGTGTCTTAAAAACTTGCCGCTCCCGAGGTATTTCCGGCTGTTGCAATACCTTCTTCTAGCTCATGTTGCGGCACAGAAAGTACGGCCTCCGCGATTGGAATTTCTTACTTCGAGGGAGTCTGCGCCGTACACCTTCAAGTGACCTTGAGCCAAAAGCTAGAGCCGTTATCCGGGCGCTCAAACGAGAACATCCGGGCATGTAGGCGTGGTTTTTGGCACCAACTATAAACACACGAGTACTCCCGTTCTGTTCACGAGATTCTTCCAACCTTGTAGCATTCCTTCAACCTCGCCACTTTGCAACATTCTCGAACGGGTTTCGTGGCGCGTGCTTACGCCGTCTTCAGTCGCCGATCAAGCGTGAAGGAAGCGTTGGGCGTACGCACTTCAGGTTCAGTTTTCACTTTTCATCTACACCCAAGGCAATGCAGATTAGTGTACGAAACCTTTCCTCTGGAGGTTCGGCGACGTATCGGCGCCGAAACTCCAGCACCAGTGCGTCAGCGCGACGTCGCATATTTCATAGTGTTTTCGTGCAATTGGGTAGTGTGGCTAATCTAAGTAAACGTTCTTTAAGCTTACTTACTTCAGTCTTTTGGGCCTTTTAGAGTACACTGCGGACCACCTTCGCCTATAAAAAAAAATTAACTAGGACTGAGCAGGCGTCGCCAAAATCCGTGCCATCACGGTGAGCTGGTGCGGGAACTTGAATGCGGCGTCGCCATCCGTGGTTAGTCATGGCGTGTTTTTTTTTTCTTTTCTTCCTTTTTTTTTATTTTACTAAGTCACTTCTAACGGTATAAGTGGTCTTTCGGGCATTCTGGAAGGATAATTTACTACTACACCACAAAAAAAAAATCTCTTTAGGGTACCTTTAGATATCTAAGAGCTATATAGTGTCACAAGAAACGGACACACTCATGATAGCTTTGGGTGTGAGTGAGGGAGGGTAGTATAAAAGTAGGTGTTCTTCACGTCCACGCCCCTGTGACGGCTCTCTCTGGGTAAATGAAACCAATCTCAAAGGCCACGCTGTTGCTGACTTTGTGCGCCGGAAGCGATTTGCGGAGTCAGAAACGCGTGATAGGTACGATGCTTTCTTTGTACACCACCTACGGCGCACAAAGGATCAGGAATGACACGCAATTTTAAAGAGGTAATGGCGAAAGTGGGGTGAGGACCAGGCTTGTGTGTTGAGGGGGAGGGAGAAAAAAAAAACAAGGGCCGTTTGCCTATTTTGGTTTCGAGTGCGAATAGTGGTAAAAAAGCGATAAATTGGGGTGTTGGCAGACGCGGTGGCGCATGCACGGATATTGTAAGCTCACGCTGCGTTTGCTGTCTTAGCGCAAGGTACGCCATGCATCTTGTGTTGGTCGAACGATATGTGCGGAACGATCTACTCGGGGAACTTTTTTTGTTTGTTCGTACTATCTGTAGTGATAGAAAGCGACAACTTCGCATCTGTCGATCCTTATAGCTATAAGGAAGCAGGTAAATCATCCCCTCCCTATTGCTATACAGTTCACTCACAGGTGGCGGATAACAAGTTTATGAGTTAACTTCCTTCAGTGCCGCTTTTTCCAGCGCTCTATGCCCTGCGACTAGAGCAGCACTTGCCACACTGCAGTGTTTTCGTTCCTCAAAACAAATATTGCTTTCTCCGTACCCGCTCCGAGGGGAAAATAAATAAAGGAAAGCAAACTGTCGTGTGCGGACGTCTTGGCGTTAAAAGCTGACGCAGCTGAAGGCAAACGTCGGGAACGCGCTCTTCGAACGATGGGGCGAGAGAACAAAGAAAAAAAATGGAAAAAAATACTTTTTGCAGCGGCGAGAGACAGCGCTCGCTCTACTCCTGACGCGAGCAGCTGACGCGCACTTAGAGCCGCGCGCGCTCGCAACGCCGGTGAAACAGCCCGCGGCATTTGCATATAACGGCACGAGCGTCTCGTTCTCCTCTATTCTCTCACTCTCTCTCACTCGCCTTTCAGCCGGCTCTGCCGTTCTCACCCTCTTCAGCGTTTCATCCATTCCGGGCCCTTGGGAAGAACCGCAGCACCGGCGGCGCTGAGGCTCATGCTGTCGCCGACAAAGTGCATCCGCCACTCGGCGAGGACGCTCGGGCGAGAAATGCGTGCCGCGTCGACGCGCATGCTATCAGAGCGGGGCGTCCGCAACAGGTCTTCATTTCAGCCGCGAAGCGCCAGCTATCGAAGCTGCCACGCTTCCGTGCACGTTTTTTGGTTTTGGTGTGCGTTGACCGCCGTCTTCGAAGCAACATGTCCCTTGTACAGGATGCCTAACTATAGCCAAGCTGATCAAGGGGAAAAAAAAAGAAAGAAAAGAAGCAAGAGATTTAAAAGACACGGTGCAAGATACAATTACAAGACGACGGTGTTCGTTGTCAACCCTGGGCGACCGAACCTAGGCCGTCTGAAAATCATGTCTTGCAGCGTGCTTTCACTTTTTTTTAAAACTTGGCTAGAGG
>NC_051164.1:49288459-49333976 GCF_013339745.2 Dermacentor silvarum | reverse complement strand
CGATCATGATATAGTTTCACGGCTGCTAGATCTCCTTTTGGACAAGAAAATTCGATCAGCTTCACCGAAATACTTGCCGGCCAATCCCATGAAAAAAAACGCCGGTGCGCACTCAGTTTCTATTTCAGCACCAGCAATTCCCTTCCAGGGTCGTTGAACACCGCATTCACTGCTATCACCGCCAAACCTATTGCGATAATCTTTTCACCTATCTGTTTTACAGCACGTTTGGGGTGTTAGTGCCCGTTGGTAGCATACTGGCACAATTTAGTTTTTAAGTTTATTCTCTTTTTTCACTTTCATATACAGCATCCAAACATACATCGCCACATCAGGAGGGAGGCTAAAGGCTGTGTGTGCCTGATGAGGCCTACCCTCCTGGTGGTGACTAACAGTGCATTTAGATGGCAACAAGCTGGTTTCTAAGGCAACATTAAAATCACACAAAAAAGGAACATCCACAATTCTGTACAGTATATAAATATTTCGACATAACAATTTTGCAAAAGGCGATAATCCAAATGGGCCACCATTTCCCGCTGTAGGCGGCCTGATGTGAGCATCACCTTTCGATTCAACGGCATCCGGCGGCGCTCTTAAGCACTACGCAATAGAAAAACAACCAAACGTGCCTCGGGCTGGCAAAGCCCCACCAGCCCCACGCGCAACGCTTCACATTACGTAGATGTCAACTACAGTTCAGTATGTCCAATTTTTAGTCGCTTCAGATGGCAGTTTTTTTTGTTAGTATATGTTTCTTTCTCGCATTTTTTCCAATACGTATGAACGAGGTTCTACTGTATCTCAACACAAATTTGAACCAAGCCGTGGTTTCAGGGTTGCAGCATATCAGCATTTTACAGGAAAAAAGCAAAACATTGTTGTGCAAACGCTTCCAGAGTCGTCGTTATGCAGCTAGAGACTTCTTCGTTCACGGGCATGTGCGATATTTTTTCACAACGACCAAGTCTAAAAAAAATTTTTGTTAGTTCTTGTTGATGTCTCATTATTTATTATAGGTGAGCTCCAAACCGCATCTTGGCAAGGCTGGTTGTTAAAGCTTTCAAATGTTCTCAGTCAGCTCCCCTACTTCCGACTGCTTTACTTCTCCAAGGCAGCTAACCCGGCAGCTGTGCCCGCGAGATTGCTAGTGCCACATCACGCCGACTGCAGCACCAGTCAGTCTTTCCAGTGGTGGCCCTCGTCCCCAATATATGAAGCATGTCTGTGAAGCAGACAATGAAACATCTTTGTTTCATTGTTTGGCATATTTGTGAAGCACCTTACATTCATTTGTCTGTTGGCTTCATTTGATTGCAACTGACAGTAAACTGAGCTCCTTGGTTCCCCCGATTTTTCTTGCTCATTGCACTGCAAAGGGCTCAAACCTGGCAGTTTTGATGCCTTCAGGTAGCATACGAGAGTTTGTTGGCCTCTTTTAATGCTGCCAGCTTCAAATGTTATGCGAGGCTTTTTACCAACATTGGTCCATATCCACCACAACGGCTACGAGTGGAGCTGGCTAACACCCCTGAGGCCCCGTTTACTGCGCATGCACATGCACCCAGAAAAGTTGGCGGGGGACAGCTGGGCTTTCATAGCTCCACTGGTAGAGCAATGCACGTGTCGAGCATTCTTCTTTCTGGGGTTTTGCGTGCCAAAACCAGTTCTGATTATGGAGCACGCCGTAGTGGAGGGCTCCGGATTAATTTTGACCACCTGGCGTTCTTTAACGTGCACTACAACGCATGCACACGGGCGTTTTTACATTTCGCCTCAATCAAAATGTGACCGCCGCAGCCAGAATTCCATCCCTCGACCTCGTGCTCAGCAGCGCAACGCCTTAGCCACTGAGCCACTGTGGCAGGTCACGTGTCGAGCAAGGTTGTGGGTTCAGCTCCCACAGATGGCAAGGTGTCTTCTCCTCACTTTGATTTCCCTTGTTCTGATTTCTGCATTTACATTAAAAACACAGTTAATTTTCCCCAGGCATTTCCTGGCTTTCTTTGGTTGTCTCTTGCTCGGTAATGCAAAAAGTAGTATGCATGAGGAGTGATTAAAAAAGCAGTTTCTACAAAAGGAAATCTTTTTAAATAATTTGAAATAACGTAAGTTTGGGCATCTTGGTGTTCCATTTCTGCATCAAGCGCACAACACAAGACAAGGACAGAGTGAAGAACTGACAAAGACAGGCGCTAACTTCCAACAGATTTATTTTCGGAAGCATCACATCTATATAAGGGCTTTAGTAACAGCCTGCACAAATGCATTTGTAACAGCTTGACATCACATGTCATCACATGTTGCTACCAATGCAAAGAAACAAAGAAATTTTTGCATGCCTCAATCATGCATTGCAATCATTTGGTGAAAAAAAAAAAAAATTCTTCACGTAATTCTGTTTCTTCTCCAGTAACGTTGTATTCCATGAATTTTCTCTCCACTTCTGCCAGGTTTGCAAGCCCTGAGAGCTGTGCTGACTCAGTTTTCGGTGAATAACCGCAAGAACATGTTGTCTACCAGGAGATCTCGGGTTCCGTTTTCTACTTGCGGTAAGAAAAGGGCAGTAATTAGTGCCATCTAGTAGTGGCTTGTGGGAATCAGCATGCGGGTATGTGCATGAGGTTTAGTGAAACATTTTCTCAAAAAATTATCGTGCTCCAAAGTGGGTGTGGGGGCCATACATGAAGGTGGGCATTACACGAGTAAATACGGGATGTAGTCGTTGTGAGGAACAAGTATTTTGCTGTTCACCAATCGAATTTTGTGTTGCAATTGTTTTATTTTTTTTTCAACTCTGTGTAAGCAGTTCCCATTTGGATTTGTCATTTAACAGTCTTACCTGCTTACATGAGTTCTTGCAAAAAACACAAGGCTATTGTAGCATTACGTCTTTGTTACATTTGTCGTTTATCTTTATTCGTGTTGAGTGCAGGCTGTGAATTTTATTTTCTGTTCGTTTTTGCCTTGTTTTAGGCTTCACGAAGTGCCCTGTCATGGACGACATGGCCGTGCCGAAGATGATGTGTCATTTTCAGGTATGTTTACATCCTCCGTGCACTTCTGTAGTGCACCCAACTTCTGGAAATTACTTGTTAAAATCCATAGCCCAGGTGGAGAGGCTACTGAACTGTATGCTGTAGGAATTTAGCCTTACCAGTTAAAATGTGTTCACCATTACAACAACAGTAGTTAAAAGCCAACTGCAACTAAATTTTGGGCAGTGTAAAATGCCTAGTTTCAGATAGTATGGATGTAGAGCAGCCTCGGCGCAAATTTTTTTTGTTTTAAATATGAGTAGATGCATCACGATAGGTTTGCAAAAGCAGATGTTTATGATACCAAGACTGAAAAAAAAAAAAGAACTCCGTCAGTACAGCTTGTCAAAAATTATGCAGTAGTGAGAACACGCAGTTCCTCTGGATGACCTCCGAGATTAGCTGTGGCCCATGGCTTCCCGCATTGCAGTAGGGCAGTGTGCTTTGATTTACGTCATACCCACCAGCTATGAGGTGCACATGTCATTGCAGCAGGCTGGCAATAAGAAAATTGGACAATTACAGTCGATCCCGGATATATTGAACCTAAAAGAGAATGTATTGATAATTCCAAATATAAAATATGTCTATCCGAAGCTTTATAGCCGAGATCTCCGCACCTCTCAGACAGTTTCCAGAGATTATGAAAAGTGGCAACTTACCGATTTGCATTTCCAAGGTCGTGTTTGAACATACAAAAGTTGACTTATTCTTGCTCACGATCATTGCAAGTTGCTCGTGCTGTGGAATAGTCGTTGATACAGTAGAACCTCGTTCATATGCTTCGGTAAAAAAAGTTGCAGTTTCCCCAAAAGGCGAAGCATCGATTGCGATAGCAAATACGAAGTAAGGATAGTAGTTTTATCGGCTGTATAATGTTGAAAATATCCGCTTACTAACTAAATAAACAAGCATGGTGTCACGCGCACACAGGTAAACATGAACACATCTCGCTCGATGACCGTGGAAACTGTTTAAAACAATGGAATGAGAAAGCGCACCAGCAGCAGCGGGCAAATTGACTTTCGCGCTGTCTTGCGTCTCGCTTCAACGTGAACTAAACGTCGAAAGCACAGCGCATACAAAGCTACCGGCACTTGGCGCATGAACTTTTGCACTTTGTACCCATCACAGATCGCTTTGAAGATGAGATCCCCGCGGCGCACACTTCGGCCACATAGCAGATCGCTTTCAAGATACGGTGCCCGCGCGGAAGCTCCGTCAGTAGCAGCTGCAAGAGCAGAACGCACCCCCCGCCCCTACCGTCTCCATCGCCTTCTCTCCATGCCCCGCGAGCGAACAAAGAGTGCGCGCTTCCGGCCACCTTCCTCTCTCGTGTGTGCGAGATTAAGCTGCGGTTGCCGGCTCACCCTCGCACGCTTTCACTCGCACACACAACGCATGTCGTGCGGCAACAATTTCATCTCTGTTGGACTTTATACGGAACATCACTACAACAGCGACGGCGATGGCAAAAATGCGCTTGGAGTGTCCATATAATTGCTATCGCAATAAAATGGAAAAAACGTACTAACCGGGAAAAAGTATCACAAAAAATTCAGCAGACTCAACTGTAGGTGATGCTTACGTAATGCGAAGCATTCCATGAATCGTTGCAGCATGAGACACCGGCGTGCGCCAATATGGTGGTTCCCAAGCGACTCGATACACGTTTTCTTTTTTTTTTCTTTTTTTTTCCCCTCCCACCTTCGGCTAGCTTATGTTTGTGCTAGTTGAATTCGGTCTGGGTCAGCAGCTTCTTCAAGCGGAGAATTTTGGCAGGAAGTTTTGGCAATAATTTTTTACAAGAATTTTTGACATGAAGTTGTGAAGGCAAGTTATGACGGAAAGTTTTCACAGGACCATTTGACGAGAATTGCTGCTGCACGAGACGACCACGTACGTCGAGCTCGTGGGGCCGGAGCAACCCCCGGACACGCGTTGCCATTTTAAGACAGCAATGGAAAACCAAAACAACATAGAGCTAGTGGGTAACGCCGGAATACGATGCTACTAGCCACCAAAGCAAAACATGATGCTCACTTCAGGCCACCTGCGGCAGGGTTATTGCCTATTAAAAGCGTGCAATACGCTGCCAACGGCACTACACCACATGCACTGTGAAACAGATAGGTGAAGAGGCTTATCGCAATGGGTTGACGGTGATAGCTGTGAAGTGCGATGTGCAACGACCTGCGAGAATATTTGCTGATGCCAGAATAGCAAACCGAATGCCTGGTGGCATTTCCACGTGACACAGGCCAGGGAGAACTGGCGTAGTTCTGAGAATTCGTTCCAAGTGGAGACGCCTAGCAAACTCCCAGGCTAAAATTTGTAGAGTTTCAGGGCACAGCATTTAGGAGAAAGCTGAATTTGCACAAAGTGTGGGCACACAGCCCATACTGGATCATTTAAAAAAGTGCCAAGCTGGCTTTCCCTTACCGCACATTGCTCAAAGTATGTCGACACCCAGATAGCAAAAGTGCTGATTAGTGTGAGGCTAGTGCATTCTTTTTTTGCTTTGGTGCCTTCCTCCCCATCATACTTAACTCGTGAAAGCATTAACAGTGCACCAACTGCAGAGTCATCACCGTTTTCAAAGGGTGCTGGCAGCCATACCTTGGACATTTCTGCATTGTAAAAAAAGCCAGCTTGGCACTTTCCCAAAAGGTCTATGGCCTGCACCCATATGCACTGTCAACACGAGGGCTCCACTCACTTAACTGGTTGCATATGTAAACTGCACAGATATTCAGCCTGTTCGGGACTTGTGCCTTTTAACCCTTTGAGGGTCAGTGCCATGAATATGCGTGCTGCGAACAAGTCCCAAATGGTCGATGCTGTATATTTACCGCGCCATCTGTATGCCTGAAAAACGCACAAATTTTTCAACTCTTTGTGGCCCAGCAAGTGCTGCCACTTTGTGTGGATACAAGGAATTTATTTTTTGCTCCGTAGTCTTAGGGTTTTCATTCCACAGCTTGTTTACGCTGGCATTTCAGCGACTGCTCACGCATCCTCGCGTTCGATAGCGCGTAGCGGTGAGTTTTGGTTCCGTCTCGCAGGCTGTTTCCATTTGTTGTGCTCATGAAAACTGAAGTCTGTCTGGTTTCTAATCTCTCAAAGGCTCACAGGGGTGTGATTACATTTGTTCACAGGCAGGTTCTGGTATTTTATAAGTGATGCCACTGCACACAAACTATGCTGAAGACTTGGCTCGCAAGAACTGATTGCCCCCTCCTTTGCGATGGAATGAAGGATTACTACAAGTTTCTAACGCGTTTGGTTTTTGTGATGGGTGCACAACCATCAAGTTTGCTTGCGTGTGCTGACATGCGCAGTTCGATTACGGTATGGGTGTGCGTGCTGGTTGCTCTGCTGCAAGAGAGTCGAGCGGCGATTCCTCCGATGCAGACTACTACCCAAGTGCCAAATTGTAATATATCTATTTCAGTGTATCTACGTTTTATTCTTATTAGAAGTATTTATGGAAACCCATCTGTAGTCATGAATGAGTAATGCATGTCTACCAGCGAGAAATATTTTTGTCACTTTATGGTCACTCTAAAAAAATTGCAATAAATGCTTTCGAAATAGGTCAGTCTGAAGATTTTAATTCTGCAATAAAAATATTTTATCCTAGGGGCTTGCAATTGGTGAAAGAATTTGACCCTCAAAGGGTCAAATTCAACACAACATTTGCCATCATTTCTCGCTGTTACGGTTTGCACAGCAGCACATTCTTGAAAGTAGAAATTCTGGGTCATCCAGCGTGACATTATGTGTTGAATGCGTAAGCATTTCTGTGCCTCCCCAACGAGAAACCTGTCCGTCCGTCACGTAAGACGAATGCAATGGCTCATGCCCCCCATAAGACTGAGGCTACAAGCGCTCAGCAATGGGAAGCGAACAGTGCATACATTCTTTGAAATCATCCATACAACACGCAGAACAGCATACGTTTCAATAAAGAACAAACTCAAAACGAGCATCTGAACCATCAATAACGCATTGCCTACGTCCCTCAACAGTTGAAGGGGTGGTTTTGCAACAACTTCGCTGGACATCCACTTTCGCAGGTTGATAATGACTGATAAAGGCTGATAAGGGTCCGGTCGAGTTCAATAAGGGTGATAACAACTGATAAGGGTTGATAAGGACTCGATGTAGTCCGATAAGTTTGATAACGACCCATAAAGCTCGATAAGTGTTTACGTTGGTCGGATCAAGTTTTATTAGATTGATAATGACACCGCGTTGTGTGGAGATGAGCAAGTGGCACAATGCTTACACATACTTAGACAACTGTTTCTGTATGAAATTTTTACAGTTGTCTTCAAAACTCACCCTACTCACCTTTTTTTATTGCTTTTTTTTTTAATTGCCATCATTGTGTTCCCATTCTCGCAGGTTCAAGGAGCTCTTCTCTGGTCAGCTTGGTGCAGAAGAAAGCAGCCTGTGATCAGGACGAGGAATTTGTAAGACTGAATTGTGGATTTATTTGAACTACAATTTGCCTTAAATGCTCATTCACTTTCTGTGCTTTTCCCAGTGACACTTTGAGGGATTGAAAGACAGTGCAGAATTCTTTGTTCCTAGTATACTATAAAAATAAATTAAAAATGTTACGACGAAAGTGGCGTGAAAATTTAAAGCAGTGGTTTGAACTCTTTGTTTTCGGCAACATTGACTTCTATCTGCTGCATACAGTGTGTGAAGAATTGTCTATGCTCGCAAATTACCACATAGTAAATTGCTTTAGCATTGGTTAGGTTAGGTTTTTTTATTGAGTTCTGCATACAAGAGACAGAGACACAGGCATGAACTAGAGGTGTGCGAATATTCGAAACTTTGGATATTTGATTAGAATTGGTTGGTATTGGATTTGATTCGGAAGATACTTTTAACTTTTACTATTTGAAAAATGTCCAAACTCCCCAAAACTGCTGGTGTCGGTTCTTTGAGTCAGCTTTGCCGTAATAGAGTTGTGTTATGTGGCGAGGCATGCAGAAGGTATTGTGAAGCATATTTGCCATGCAGTGAAGCATATCAAAAATAAAAAGGGGGCACTGTCATTGCGCCACTGCCGGTGCTTACGGCTACCCGACACTATCAGCTCAAGTATTCACACTGTGCTGCCTCTTCTTGCATCTGGACAACACCAGCTGCCATGTGGAATCTGCTACTAATTTGGCTAAGTTCCTAAAACACAGTTTCCAAACAACAAATTGGACCAAGTAGAAAGCTTGGCAATGTTGAGTACTACCAGGATGCTTCAATGGCAAACTGGGGTCAAAAGTTGGCTTTAGAAGACCTGCTGTGGTGGCTTAGCGGCAGTGGTGCTGCACTGCTAAGCATGAGGTCGCGAGATCAAATCCAAGGTGTGGGGCATATGCAAAAATGGCCGTGTCCCGTGCATTGGGAGCGCATTAAAGATCCCCAGGTGCTCAAAGTTAATCTGGAAGCCCAAAATTAATCTGCCTCATAATGAGAAGATTTAATTTAGGTTTCGGCTTTAGAAGAAGCAAGGAAAATTTCAACACCAAGGAAACCAGAACAACGAAAACTCCTGAAGGGGCTACTCCCACATCAGCACTGTGGAAAGACTTTGATAAGCTCATCAACCAGCAGCAATTTTCACTTGATTGTAGGAGCAACTCTCACTGCCATTAAGGACAGGTTGAAAGATATGTGCATGATGAAATTTTGGGACCAAAATGAAGATCCATGCGAGTAGTGGTGTAAGAATGGTGCCCATTGTTGGTTCGATTTGCAAAGAGATACCTGTCGGTACCAGACACTAGTGTGTCCTGTGAGCGTCTCTTTTCGGTGTCTGAAAGAATTGTGACATGGTGAGTCACTGCCCCCTGAACACTGAACATGTCAAGCAGCTATCTTTCCTTCATGACAACATTAGATAACTGCAGTTGTGATAATGTCAAGCAAAAGTATCTGTACTCGAGAACTTCATTGACCACAAAGCATAATTTTCCTATACATTATTTGCTGTGCAATAAACTTGCTCATTTGTTCGTACGTTAGGTTGGTGAAACAATAGCATTTTTGCAAAGTCAATAGTATGATAGAAGCTCGTTAACTCGGAACTTTGAGGGGATTGGAAGTTTATTCGAATAAAATAGAGTTTGAACTAAGGAGAGCCCCTTTAAATATAGCACCCAATCAATTGTGCAGTACAGCATGCAAAACCAAAGCAGTCACTGGGCTTGCATTGAAAAAGTCTAATCTTTCCTCCATCATCACGCGAAATGTGCTGGAGGAAGCCTAGGTTCTGTATAAAGTCCAAATGCGATAAGATCGCACCTCGCACACCGTTTGTTCTGGGTGCGAGTAAAACGTGACGGTGAGCCAAGAAGGATGGTGACATGACGCATGTCGTACTGTTGCGGGCCCAATGTGGGAAATGATGTGATTGAGCGCTCGCTAGGAGAGGGGGGCGTAACTGAGCACACAGGAACGTGATCAAGCGGGCGCTGGGGGCTCCTTCCTGCTCCTTTTAAGCCAGATGGGAAAGGAGGGCACATGCTGCTCTGCTTGCTCTGGTTCAGTCTTGGCTTCCTGTGTATTTTTCCATGACATTATGGTCACGGGCCATAAAAATGAGGAGGAAAAATGCACAAGAAGAATGAGCGACGCATCAAACTTTCGCCTTTCACTCGGGTGTGTCTGAAAAGTGATGCACGAGAGTGAGAGATTTTGTTTCAAATAACTGTTCAATGGTTTTTGGAGTTCAAATTCGCTGGTGTTCTTCTCTATTCAAATATGTAGGACTTCACCCGGACAAACAGAGCAGTTTGAATTATCCATCAATTCGAATTAAGAGATTTTGAATTATCGTGAGTTCACAGTATTTGTATTCGAAAAATATTTGAAAAATATTCTATTCGATTCACACTTGATTTTCATTACTCGAATTCACTTGGAAATTTAAAGTTTGATATTCACACACCGCTAATATGAGCAGAGTGTCACTGAGCGCACTGTCCTCGCGATGAGATCTCTAGTTCACGTATCACTGCACTGCTTACTGAACCATTTGTGCATTTTGGGTAGGGGCTGTGAAGCTGTAAGTAAACCCATTCAGGCACAAATTATCAGTGCATGTCTGAAGAAGGTTAATTATTGCGATACGAAGTTAACCTTGGTAAAATGTAGGAAAAATTCCAAAGAGGCACTGCAGATGTCAGGCAGCAAATTTTTATTGCGTATTTCTTATTAGGATCATTAGGTTATTGTCTGACATTTTCACGAGACCAACGTTGGTTTCTATCACATTGCACATGTGCCGGTTTTTCCAGGCTCAATAGAAATAATTATGTACAAAAAGAAACAATACAAAAAGTAGCTCGTATCTGTGAAGAGCACAAGGTGGTGCATGCACATGTGTAAACCCCTCAAAGTGATGTATTTGCGACATTACAGGAATTGACACACTTGAGTGCTGTGCACATCTTTGTCAGCATTTGCAAATTAGAGCCTGATGATTCTAATTATAGCAGTCTTGTGTTGCATATTTTCATGGGTGCACTTTTTGTAGGCAGCTAAGTCATGTGATTCCGAATGAAGTTACCCAGACAGAAAAGTTAAATGGTTCGGCACTTGTAAATTAATGATGGAACAGATTTGATACACCTTTCGGTTAACTTGTGAGCATTGTTCACGGGGCCCTTTACTTTGTTACTGATAACAGGACTTCCGACCCCGGTTGAGCTCCGGTCACTCGGACCGGGACCAGTCTCACGATACAGTCAGCGTGACGTCGCTTGCCTCGGGCAGCCGCAGCAAACCGCAGCAGTGTGTCGTCATGAATGTGCACGGAATCGTCCAACCAGGTGAGAGAGCAAGGATTGGTTCATTTTCAGTACGATCATTTTGAAGAGCTTTTTACAGCTATTGCTATTGTTATTTTGGGGATTGTTTATAAGTGGGTTTGACTGTATATTTCAGGTAAAGTGCATGCGCCCTTGGTGTGCTGAATAATTCAAAGCATGTAAACCAAGAAAGCAAAGAGATTCTAAGCACACTTTCTCAGTTTTGTCTGCTGTGCATTGCTTACACTAATGCCACCTGCATCCCTCCTTGAACGTTTCATTTTCCAGGGAAACAAAAGCCATAGAGAAAGTTGCTTGCACAATTGTGGCAATTTGCACTCTGTCGGCTGTGGGGTCTCACACTTGCTCTTGGGACAAAGGAACAACAACACAGTAGTGCAAACAATCAAAAGGGCATTTATTGCGCCTTTCATACACTAATGCATGCTAGCTGAATTACTACCCATAGAACATTCACGTGGGTGCGCGACAAATCAAGGAAGTTCGACTCACTGCGACCGGATAGCGAGCGAATATGTTCGCCCCATGCTATGACACCATTGCCTAGTCCTTCAGGTGTACGGTCACGCGAACGGTGGCGCGTTCGAACGTTACGTGTTCGTCCATACCGGTGTCCTGCTCCTAGCCTCGCGAGACGGTCTCGCGAAGCGGGCCGGCGCACGCTCGAAGAGTCCGTGCGTGCTGCTCGCCGATCCCAGGCCGAAGAGAGAAGCGCCTTCTTCCTTTTGCGCCCACGTGACCCCGCCGCTAGGTGCCGCCAGCAGCGCAACACTCGCGCCATCTCTCGCAATACGCTGCCGCCGTAACGCCACGTGGCGAAGCCTGATTACAGGAGACAGGAGCCATGCGGGGAAAACATCAGGAGACGCGTGAGAGTCGCGCATACCCACAGGGCACACAAGTAGAAGTCTTCTTTTTGCACGTTGCCTGCACCAGTAGCCAGCTTCACCAGAGATGTAAGAGGAAGCTGTGGCTCAGAAGCACCTATCTGAATGCACGGGAAAGGAGGAATCGTTTTTCTCGGCAACCACTGTGCCAAGTGTGATGAGGCTTGTTGCATTAAAAAAGAAAAAGTTAGAATCTATTGCTTGTTAGTGGCGAGCTTTTGATTTAAACCGTCAATGTTTCAATAAAAATTGTTGAAAATCTCAGGTTTTCATAAAACGAAGCTAGCGAGTTTACAACTAAGTGACTCAGCAATGACAAATGATGTAACAATTCTGTAAATTGCATCTAATAGTACATCTAAAACGAACAAAATTGATGTATTACACATACCACTAATATGCGAGTATTACACCACTAATATGTGAGTAGGACTTCTGCAAAACCCTTGTAAACAATGTAACTTCATGTAAGATACAAATTGATATTTCAAAATTGTCCGCTTTGTATTCCGTAACGTATGCAGTTTACTGAACTGTGATATCTGTTCTTGGAGCAGAGCTGCGAATTTGCAAATTTCATGCTTTTATTCTTTTTTTTTTTTTTCAAACTTACTAACTTTTGAAAATTCCTTTGGCCTTTTCTGACCGCGTTAATCTTGTGAAGGAGATGAGTCAAGACTTAGGCATGTTGTGTATTAATCCTGTCGTTATTGCGCCCAAGGCGGTGCAACAGCGCAAGTGGTTATAGGGAGACGGTTGATAATCCAGGCCCTAAATTAATTCCGTTACCAACAGTAACAAGAATTTAACTCTCTCTCAAATGCAAAAACATTCATTGAAATCGGCCCTCTGGTTATGCCAGAAAAGCGTCTCGGTGTGTTTTTCATGTGTTTGAATAGGCGGCATCGGAGTTGGGCCCGAGCTAAAGCTTCCTGTTAAACCTGCAAATTGTGAAGAAGGGTCATTTGATGGCAGGTCTAGTTGAAGAAGTTGGCAGGTATTCTTCTGTTTCCCATTGAAGGCCAGAGTGGTGCAGACTACAAGCACGGAGTTTTATTGAAAAGGCAGAAGCATTGCTAGTGAAAAGGCATTCAGCAGGCCTGACTATGTTTCTTATTATTAGAGAGTTCAAGTTTGGGGGCCCTCAAGTGTTCTTTGCAACAAAGAACATGGCACAGAGTAGTGCGAGCATGCGAAAGGGGCATTTATTGCTCCTTTTATACAAAAATGCCAGCTAGCCAATATACATACAAGGAATAGTTTCTCGATGAAACACGCTGACGAATAGAAAAAGTTTGACCCACTATGCAAGCATACCAAGAGAATGTTCACCCATGCCGGGCGCTGATTGATGCCTAAGTAGTTCATTGTTTACTGAACAAGGGTACTGGCGAGCGTGCAGAACACCGCCAGTACCCTTCGTGGGACTGTCCCGCAAAAGGCTTCCTGTATGGATTAGGAGCACAAAACAGGCCTGGGTGTACGTCTTCACTCCAATGTGCTTACGTTTGTGAGAGAGAGAAGAAAGGGCAAAGGCAGGGAGCTTAACCAGATGGGAAGATTCAGTTTGCTACCCTACGCTGGGGAGAGAGGGGAGGGGGAGGTAAAGTGACAGCAAGTAGAGATAAAGAAAGTAAGAAGCACAGACACTATCACAATCGGTCACAGGTGTCATGTGGGGAAAGTGAACGTCAGGGGACCCAAGATAGGCGAGTGCTCTCGCAAGTTTTAGCTGCCAGCGGGGAACAGGTGACTTACCCAAATTTATTTCCTGCGCAGGTTTTGCCATCAAAGAGGAGCTAGTCTCAGCCATGCAGAATCGTCTGGATGATGCAGTCTTGGAAGTCCTCACAACCACCTTGGCACGAAACCCTGCGTGCAATCTCACCATTGACGATGTCCAGGTATGCGAGCGCTGCAAGAGTAATTGTAACTCTAGTAAAAATTTGAATCTGAAGACAGGTAAATGAAGCAAATAGATATATAAAAAGGGAAAAAAAAATCAGCTTTCCGAGAAATATTCAGAGGAATGTGCATAGCAGTGCCATTGAGCAAAACAAAAGTAATAAATATAAAAGCGGAATGCATGAATAAGTATGACTTACTAACAATGACGAAGTTTTAACTCACACTTTTGGAAACTTCTGCTGTAAAAAAATGGCTTCATGTAGGTGGGTGGAGCTACACATTTCCAGCACCAATAAAGAAAAAATATTGATTTCCTACACAGGCTACACTCGTGTTTCTAGTGTAGGTAAAGAAAAAATAGCCCTCATGTCAAAACGGTACATTCTGTCTCTACTTGACAAACTTGACTGCTTTATGAAGTTGATGCTGAGACGATGAAACGCAAGGTCATAGCCAAAGATGTGTAATCTTTGTTTCAATAAAGAACAAATTTGCACTCTTTTTATTGAGAATCACCCAACCATGCTTCGAAAATATTTTTTCGTAGTTACAGAAAGGAAAAACAGTTAACTACAGCTATAGCAAAAGTACTCATACTAAAGTGAATATTTTTTCTGGTCCCAACGACTTCACTACAATGAGGTTCTACTGTATCTCGAAAGTGCTGTTAGTTACAGGATTCCCAGCAATCAAAGACACCTTGAGAACACTGACCTGGTTTAAATTCACACTTGCAATGTTTATCCTAAAGTAATTCAAAGTGAACTAGCGAATTTTTTTTAATTAGTGACTATCACATTCACTAATGTCTGCCGCTGCCATTATTATGTTGCCAAAGAACGACATTATCATCTACACTGCACTTGTTCTTATGAATTTTGGCTCTTCCTTTTTGAAGCAGGTCGTAAGTAGGTTGTTCTAAATGTCCCCAAGAAAGGATAGTAATGCAGCAGTGGATTTGTTTTTATGATACTGATGTTCTGCGTATACAGTGGACTCTCTTTAAACGGAACCTCAGGGAACCAGGGAAATCGATTCCGTTTATCAGTTCCATTTACTGAGAGACAACGCTGAAGAGTTACATGAATACAAAACCAACGAACCATGAGGATGGTGTTCCTTTTAAGCGGCAGTTCCGCTTAAGCGATATCCATTTATCGAGATTCCACTGTAAGTGAAGTCACAAGACACGTCAGTTATGGTGCTCAGTGCTACAGATGTCTCTCGCTTCTTGGGTTGGATGAGTTACGAGTTCCTTCAGGTGTCATTTGTCAAAGTCTTCACAACAGCAAGCAGCAGTCTGTCGAGCGTTCTATTGTGTTCCCTCCCATGCAGTTCATCCAGAAGCCCCAGAAGGAGCCGACAACACAGCTGTACTGCACAGTTCAGGCCCAGCTGCTGCCCTACCTACAGGCACTGATGGAATATTTGCGCCAGGACTTGCACACTTTCTTGCCAACACCCAAGTACACCGACCCAAAACCGGAGAACCATTTCAAGGTGAGAGCTTAAAGACGACTTTTTTTTTCACAAAGAAAGGTGCTTGTTTATGGGGACAGCATTTCCTGTCCCCTTTTATGTGACAGCAGTTGAAAGCTGCGAACTGCATTAGCTGTGTCCATCCTTCTCGTTTTTTTTTTTCGTTATGCTGCTGTCTTGGTCATTGTCAAGTCGTCATTATTATTGTGTCATCATTGACTCAGGCCCCCTCATCCTCAACCCTATCCTTGACATAGTGCAGTGAAAAAATTGTGCAGAAACAATCAATGATGGTTGTCAGTGGGAAAAAATGGCCGAACATTTCTAGAAAGCTATAAGGGGGGGGGGGGGGGGGGGGGTTAAGCTATAAGTAAAACGGTGCCAGAGAGCCAGTGCTACTAGGTGCTGTGGTTTGTTTGCATGAACCGCAAAAGGGCGCGACCAAAAACTGAGCCATGACGTCACACAGACGTGGCGTTTTCCGCTGTTTGCAGTTAGTATGAGCTTCGCGAGCCAGCAAAACCAGTGCAGCACTACACGATACTGAGACTACCAAAACGCAGGCAGCGTGGGATTGAGCAGAAACTAGACCTTTTGACCACAGGTTTCATTGCCATGGGTAACGTCAGTGAGTTCTTTTTTCTAGGAATTGAATAGAAGTGGACAAAGCTTTGGCTTCTGTCTTATAATTCAATGCAGTTGTCTTTTTTATTGTCAGTGGCTGAGTACTAGTGGCAAGTTATAATGAGGTGTTACGACTGGAATGTCTCGGGGAGAGTCACATATCGTGTTCTACCTTTACACTTTCATTGCTTGCTTATTAAAGCTCTGTTCCCAGTGATATTGACGACTTAGGCTTTCTCGAGCAATAATTTATCTCTTTAGCTTAACATTTGCCTCTAGTGTCCTTTTACTCTATTATGATGGCACATGTAAATACCCAAGTTCATTTTCTATCTATATGTCTAAGACACACTGGGAATAAATACAATCAATGAAAAAAAATATATATATATTTTTGGAAACATTTTCAGGGGGGAAACTCTAGGCAGAACACTGGAAGTGGGCTTCAGCCCAAGTCACCTATGGCTTCGTTTGGAATTTGTAGATAACTCTCGTCATATGTGAACCATAGGCGTACATTTCATATGTTTTGCATTATGTGTGTGACACTGCAGCTGGTGCTCTTGCATTGGTATGTCTCCTTACCGTGCTTTCAAATGAAAGCGAGTCGCACGTCAAGCTTCTTCTACCTCGTCCTGTGTTCCTGCTCTAAACCAATAAATGATGCTTACTGCCTGTCATTTTCTAAACATGAATTCCCACCAACTCGCCCAAGTTTCTCTCCTAATACTGTCATTTAGTGTTGCACGAAGACATTTAGCCAGATACTTCGTACTCAATATCGCAACCCAGTAAGAAAAGCATCTTTTTCTGGTATGTTGCCTGTAGTACTTGTCAATAAAGGCTTAAACCTTACAAAAACTAACTGGATAGATCTGTACAAAGAAATCTTACTTTTAGTGTATTGAGTTAAAATATTTTTGCTTTTTTTTTTTTTTTTTTCTCTCTCATTTCTGGTCTAGTCTCTCTCTGTCTTGGTAAGTCGCACAAAAAAAGTATTGTGTCATTTATCCTAAATTGACACTCATTTTTGAAACGTGTTATCACCATGACTATAATTATTCAGCGTTGCCTGCATCTGTACACAGCAAACTTGAGAGATTGAAAAACCCTGCAAAAGATTTTGTTTCGCATGCATTCTGAAGTAATGATGCATGCTTTATATTGTGCTCCAGAAAATATGGTACTTATGATTGTCAGTCCCTTTGTCTCATCACCACTCTTAACAATAGAGACAGGGTTTCCTCTCTCACCCATTGATCTCCTAATTGTGTCATATATGTCCCTTTCCCCTGTTGCTTTTCAGAGCTGAAAAGGGTTCCCCAATTCCTTTGTTACAAAGAACCAGCGATAGAGCTGTCCACAAAATAGTGGAATTCGCGCTGTTGAGACACTGTAATTGTGACCTGTTCTGGCCACATTGGGATTTGCATAACTGTTTTCTTTAGGCTCGTGCAAATATAAATTATTTGGTTCGAAGTGAACTTGAAGTGAATAGTAATTAGTGTCAAATAATTTCAAAGCTAATAGTTTGAATAGTTGCGGGATTGACATAAAACGTTGACACAAATACCAGATGTCGAAAAATCTTTTTAAAAAATTTGGCTCTTTACTTGCCAAATAGCTAAGGAAAAGGGAACGTATCTCTGAAATCAGTTTATTTGCCATAGTGCTGTTATTCAGATATATTGCAAAAGTGCAAACGTGACAATTCTTCCAACTCCAGCAGCGCAGAAAATTCGTTTACAAACGAAGCTCTTGTTCACTGTTGTGCTTCAGTATATTAAAGCTTTGTGGTGGTTGAGGCCGTGGGAGCATTTTGCGTTCACCTGTCAGGCGTCATCACGACGCTCGGAAGTGTTACCTTGACTGCGTGGCGCTGGCGGTTCATGTTTTGTTGCGCAAATTCAGCTTCATGTTTTCCGTCACACGCTAGCTTAACCCATTTTGTTGTGTAAGTGGGCAGAAGAACTAGGTAGGCAAGCTCGCTGCTTTTAAGGACCGCATTCTAGCCCATGTGCGTTATCTGGGGGCCCGATCACTGATGAGCGGCAAAACTCCTGCAATGGTCTGCCGTCCACCGCCGCGCCTGCCTTGGCTGTTAGGCCTAACGAGCGCTGTTTTGGAGAGTGTTGGTCACCAAAGTTACATTTTAGTGCCTCATCGACGCAAATCAATTCAGAGCGACCGTACGGCTCTCGGGAAGCCGTGTGGCTGCTGGGAATAACGTTTGAATAATCGAGCATGTGCTGTAATCAGTGGGAAACTGTTAACGAATTCGTCTTTGCCTTGTATTTGCTATGACCTATGTGATGTGACTTACTCCCCAAAACAGAAGCTAGTGATCACAGCGAAATCTCGATATAACGAACTTCAGGGGACCGCGGTAAATGGTTCGATATTCTGAAACAGTCTACAGTTATGCAGTGAAAGCCACAAAATTAACCATTCCGCCCATTAACCCATCAGTTTATGAGTTGGCACCATATGAGCTATCCACGAAGACATCGCTGTTGGCTCTCTGCCCACGCTGTTGCCATTTGCCATATGTTCCTGCCCCACGCACCACCGAAGCACCGTCTAATAAGAGTGACGTGCTCAAAACAGACGCTGATGCTGAGAAAACTACCAACAAAAAGAAGCTCCATGTCGCCTCCAAAGCGCAATGTTTCTTGTTGTTAGTTTGTTTTTCACATTCCTTGCCATCCACACCGCAACTGTCTCGCTCGAGGCGGACACCTGAACTCTTTTAAAGTGCAAGCGCGCATAAATGACACCGTCCGGAAAGTACAAAGTGCGACCGTGTGGCAACTTTGCGAGTACCGAGGTTACATTTCTCCGCACGCGTAGCTAGTACGGCTGCAGAAAGTGCCAAAGAGGCGCGCGGAAAAAAGGGCAAAAGAAGGAAGAGACGTGCCTCCATTGCTAGGCGACACGTGTCTGGGCGGAGCATGCGCTCGCAAAACCTGATGCGTTGGCACCTCAGCTAGTGTTCGAACGGTCCTGCGTTTGACAACTGCCACTTCGGGACCTTCTCAGAAAGAACGGCTCGCCTGACTGAGCTGGTACGCTGTTGCCTCGGAACAAAAGAGCGTGTGTCGAGAGTGAAAGTATTTTGCGGTGATTCCTGACCCGATGCGCGCGCCTTCTCTCACCTGGCTGGTCCCGCTGCTCTACTGAGCTGCACTGTTGGAATATCCGTCCACGAGGGGCCTTCGGGCACCCTGCGCCGCTGTAGAGCGCAAGGGTGGTGTCCTAAACCATGGATGGACCCATTGCAACACGCGCCGGCGTATCATCTGCCTAGGGTTGGTTGGTACGGAAAAGGCGCACGCGGGCGACAGCCGTTTTTTTCCCTTGTGACATGCCTCTGTCACCGATTCGCATGATCGTTGCGCTGCTTTCGAGTCTTTTTTGGAACTCGAGTGGTTATTGTGGGTGATTGGCCTTTCGAGAGGCGGCCGCCCTGCCTTCCGACGCGCTGATGCTGTGTGCAGGGTATTTTTCTTTTTTTCCCCTCAGGCACCATCTCAGGTTTTCCGAACCCATGCGCGCCGCGGCGTCCGCTTTCTACACCTTGTCGTCTGCTAGCCTCCTGATTCGGCTGCTGTGACTGGATATGCGGAAATCTAAGAATCCCCAGATTTTAGCATATTAGTTCGTAGTACTGAGGTGTTGTTAACACAACACGGAAACTGAATAACGTTTGTTATTCTGAAAAGTTCGGTATTCTGAAGTTCGTAGTACTGAAATATTTTTACATTGAAACTATAAGAAGTCAGTGGGAGATTTCTCAAAAGTTCATTAATGCGGGGATTGTAGTAAGGAGATTTTACTTTATAGATGTTTTAAAGTTTTCCATATCTTATATATTTTTTAACAGTAAAATCGGGGTTTGGGTTAAAGGCAAATTGCGGCTTGAGGTGTGGCTTCACTGCAGCTCAAATTGCCCCTCGAAGTGGGGTTTCATGGCAGTGCGGCCCATACTGCGTCGAATCCATCTTCAGGGCAAAGTTCTTCGCCATCAGTTTAGCTGAAAAGGTGGGGAACAGAGCCGCTGGTCAAGGGCACGGCGTGGACAATTCGTGCATGCACGAATGGAGACTGTTTTTGCAATGATTTGGCCATTGTACGCAGTTATCACTTAGGTTATACACGTAGACTTTTTCATTTTCCGGAGTCTTGTAATTGGGGGCGTGGCTTATTAGCAGAAAAATATGTATATTCATTCATTGGAATGCTTTGAGAACTTCGAATGCTGAAATTTGAGCCAAAGCGATTATCAAATGGCATATTATATTTGGAAATATAGAATATTTGCACATGCCTAGTTTTGTTTTTAATGGTACACGTGCGCTGAGCTCCGAAGACACAGTTATGCAACTCCCAGCTGACCGTGCAGTGCTGCTTGGCATAGAATCACGGTGCCACTGTGATTGGCACCGTTCATGTTGCCTTAGAACACATTTCTGAACGTGCTTGTGTATTGCCAACTTTAATAAGGTGCGCATCTTTACAGCCATATGTGGAGCACCCTGCACATGCGTTGTGCCACAAGGACGAAGATGTCTTCCTCTTCAACCGATTCATGACCAGGGGCACTCCCAGCAACGGTAAAGTGCCTGTCAATTTTCAGGACCTCTGTGTGCTTTGTTGTGGAATGCCAGTTGTTGCACTGTTTGTATGGATAGCTTAACTCGTTAAGTGCTGAGAATGAGCTGACCTTGTCTACGTCTCACCGATGACTGGTCTGGCAAAAAGAAAAAAAGTGAAAAAGAAAAGAAACGATGGCATCGACTAATCGTGTTAGGCATCTCTAAAGCAGATTTTCTCAATTTTAGTGGGGCAGCTGTTGTAGATTCGTTTGACTGCAGGCACTTCCATTCTGAATGTGCCAGAAGACTGTTATTTATTTATTTATTTATTTATTTATTTATTCATTTATTTATTTATTTACAAATACTGCCATCTTGCATAGCAAGACATAGTAGGAGTGAGCACAGATTACGAGCAAACAAAAACAGAGAATACAGAGTGTGCTACAGTCTACGTAACAAGAAAAAAAAAACAATCATACAATTTGAAGATGGTTTATGAACTCATCTAGAGGTATTAGAACAATCTGAATACAGTGGAGCCCCTCTTATTCATTTTTCACCGGACCGTAAAAAAAGAAAAAAGAAAGAATATGTAAGAGCCAGGAAACGCAAGAGCTGAGAAACAGGAAAAATTGGGAAATGAGAGTAGTGGTGAACTGCAAACAATGTTATTTTCATTCTTACGTTTGAAAAAAAATTGTAGTTTCGCCCGAAAGCACGAAGCATCGATTGCGATAGCAAATTAGTAGACAGCTTTACAAAGTAAGGGTAATAGTTTCATCATCCTTATAAACTTCTAAACATTGGCTTATTAGCTATATTAACAAGCATGGTGTCAGCGCGCACAGGCAAACATGAATACATCACTTTCTATGAGCTCGGAGACGTGCTGTCAAACGCTGGCGTGAGGAAGCGCTGCTGCAGCATCGAGCGAAGTGACCTTCGTGCTGTTATCTACCGCTTCAACGCAAACTGAGTGCCGAGAACACACAGCACGCACAAAGCTACCAGCCGTCGATGCACCCATACTGCCTAGACTCTGCCCCCAACGCAGATCGCTTTCAAGATGCGGCCCGGGCGACCGCGCCCGGCAGTACGCAGTTGATACCAGACTACAGCACCACCCCCTATACTCCCTCCCCTGTTGCCTCGAGCGTGACGGAAGAAGGCGCGCTTCCTCTCCGCTTTTCATTCTTGCGCGTGTGAGATTTAGACGCGGTCGTCGGCTCCCCTCACACGCTTTCACGCGCACATACAGCATACGGCGCGAGGCGACAGCATTATCGCCCTTGGACTTTATACGGAACATCTATGCGCCAAAACCAATTTTAGGGCCCCAACGCGTCATAAACACCATCTTTAGATAGCATATACAGATCTCAAAGGCCATGCTTTTGCCGGCAGAAACCAAAAATACGTCATGGGTGTCGCCCCCGGCACTGTCGACATGAAAAGTCAACATGGCCGCTCGGGCCAGCGCGGGGTGGCAGTTCACAACGCATGACGCAGGAACGGTCCGTCAGTTGCGACGCAACAGCAGGGTTACCAATGCATTTGGTCCTATGGGAGCTATGCCGGGACTGGCCGAAAATGACGTAGCAGCCAGGAAAATGCAGCACCCGGGAACGTAACAATGGGGTTCTACTGTAGGACGTAAGAGGAACAATGTTTAGTCATATCATAATGGATGAAGCGATAGCCAGAAAAGAGTGCCCAGTATCTCCCGTCCAATGATTCAACAATGGGTCTCAGAGACATAAGTCATTGCCATGCCATCATGAGTGCTCTTTTTGACATGCCATTATTGTGTCGGTGTCATTGCACTGTTCTCATCGTTGTGCCACTGTCATTGTCATCGAACCAACTACCTCTTTTCTGGTTGGTAAACTATTGTTCGGGCCACAGCTTGAAGCTGTGTCTTGAGCAGCCCCCTGCATAATTTTACCATGCCTGTGGTAAGCCGAGTTTGCCAGGGGTGTTTTTACTAGAATTTATAACTTGTGCTTACTGCTGCTTGGAGTTGGTTTAATTATTGAATCTCCCTATTCCTTTGCAGTGAGCTTTAAGAAATTGTCTGATGTCAACTAATGCATCAATGTGTGCACTCAATTTTTTTTATTTGCCTTGCGCGCCCATGCGTTTTGGTTTGTACTACTGCAAGATCTCTCATGTTCTTTCAAGTTTCCTGAAGCATAGCACTCACTTTGCTCTTCTTTTTAGTTTATATTTCATTTGCTTCGTGTTCTGTAAGCTATGTCCACTTTCTACATGGAGTCGTTTTTAATGCTCCTGAGCTCTGGGTTGCAAGTTATATTCCTTGCTAGCATATTAATGCATCTGAATGGACTCCATCCAAGCAGTTGAAATTAATCCAGAGTCTTCCAGTACAGCATTTCCCCTAGCCTAAGCTGCGATGTAACATTAAGCTTGTAGGTACACTTGACTCTCTCATGTCTCCTGATGTTTGTTTTCTCTGCACTACTCTTGTCTGTCCTAGCATTTGGCTTCCTGCATGACAAATGCTCAACGATGAGAGTCGTGCAGCTGCGATGAGAAATGGCGCGGGTGTTCTGATGATGCTAGCGCCACCTGATGGCGTGGGTAACTTGGGCGCCAGAGCAAACTTGTTTGCCCCTCTTTGGCATTGGGATGTCAGCACGCGTTGGCCAACCGCATGGCCGTTGGTGCACCTTGTGGGACTGTCCCGCAGAATGTTTCCCCGCTGGGCTTCGGAATGCACTCCGTTGCGAGGATTGCACTTGCAAGTTACTTAGGCCTCAGTATCTGGCATGGAAGATCATTCCCTGAGTCACCTTGCTATGCAAGTTGATTTTTCTCAATTCATCAGAGGAACTATTTTTTGTGTATATTTCGGTTAGCTGGCAGTGTTTTTTAAAAGGAGAAGCAAATGCCCTTCTTGTATGTTTGCACTACTGTGCGTTCTGTCGTTTGCTACCTAGAGCACTTGATACCCTATCAGCTCCGGCGATTGTTATTGCTTTTGATTAGTATTTTTTCATTGCACTGTATCACTTAGCTACTTTCCTCTGGAGTCTTAGTATCAAGGCTGTTTTCATGTCTGCTTGCCACCTCTCCAATTTGTATGGAAGAGGTGGCAAGGCACCTCGTTTCCTCTTGCCACCAGCATGACCTGTCATTTCCTCCTTGCCAATGTTGCTCATCAGAGAAAAATAGCAACTGAACAAATATGCTAATTAAACCTACATTTTGATTTCAACAGGAAAAATTAAGTGATGATTTGGTGGTAAATGCGAGAAAAATGCATTAGCGTTACATTACACTCCTTTCAAGTCCCGGATCGATGATTTAAACTGTGTTCACTACATTGCAAAGTCTTGTTCAGAAGCTCAATCGTTACATGTCCGGCCTCTCCGAGGAGCAATGTGCAACTGACTGACGGTGGTCCGGAGCAGACCACCGTCAGTTGCACTAGACACACACACGCATGCACGTGCACACACACACACACGCACACTGTTTGTTGCACTTGCATTGTCTTGCACGAACAGTTGTGTTTTTCATGCTGGTCATTTCTATTTTCATGTTCCAATTTGATTTCTCCCACTGCACAGGAATTGCCTGCATCATACTGTCTGTGGTAGACGCCCAGGGACGGCCAGTGCAGTTCTTGAACAGCCCACTGCTCAAAGCGGGTGCCTTCAGTGGCACCGAACCACCCACTGAATACCAGGAGGTCTCGTTCCTCTCTCGTGAGGAAGTCAGCGATGCCAGTGCCGATGGAACACCTGGTAAGAGATTCCGAGTTTATTCATGCGTGAGTGAGCACTCGAAGGTAAACAAGTTGAGTTGTGCGCCCTGGTGAGTGGAAACGCAATTTCAGACGACGCCAGTATGGCAATGTGATGCCACAGATTTTAAGTTTCTTTTTTTTAACACGAAAGGTGTTTTATGCCGGCTTTCACTATTGACTTCCTGCAAAGAATGGACTAGGAATGTGCATCTAGGAGCAGTGAAGCGAAGTACTGCATCGTGACACTAACGAGCGCCGACAGGGAGCGCTCCGTTTCAGCGGTCACAGCGCAGCGGAGGCTCCGATGCGGTGTAGCCACAGAATAATGAACCAAGTGTAAACGGCTTCGTGACTTTGCAAACTCGTCATTTTCAATGAAGTACTGTATAATAAATAAAATAAACATATTTAAATGTGTCCGACGGCAAGATTCAAGCTCAGGACCTCTAGTAAAGAAGCCCGACATTGAAACCATTACGCCACGGACACATGCACCGACACGGGGTCTAAAACGCCCTCATCAATTTCTCGCGGGCAAGTCAGCGCGTTGAGACGCCTGGTACATTTCAACGCCGCTCGCCAACGCGCGAAACAAACATGCAACACGGTCGCCGTCCCGCAAGTCGTGCGTCTTTCGCTGCAGCGGACCGTGAGTTCATGTCGCAAACATGCAACAGCTTCTGTGAAGACGCGTTTCACTTTCGTGTTCTACCAATTCCTATGAAAGAGGGATCAACCATAATTTTTTTTACCAAGTACAGTCTTCAGTTTATTCAGAATGCAATGCCAGTTGATCCTTGCTGATAAAAAAAAAATTAATTAATTAGGCTTGAGCAGACGCTGTCCATATCCGTGACGTCATGGCGAACTGGTGCATGAACTTCAATGTGACATTGCCACCTGTCTTTTGTTCTTGCGTTTTTTCTGTCTCACGAAGCTTCTTCTCGTGGCAAGAGTGGGCTTTGTTTTGTTTGGCTTTGTAGAAGGGCAATTTACTAATAAAATAATTTTTCCCTTTAATGTTCCTTTACAACTCTTACACAACACTGTCCTGTCCTTGTGCAGGGCCCATGGCAATGATCCGCTTCCAAGTGTGGTGTGTGGGCAAGGACTACCAGGAGCATCTGGTACAGCGGCTGCAGAGCACGGTGCAGCACGCCTACTGGGACGTCCTGATGGAGTACCGGCTTCTCACCTGTCCCATCTTCCATGAGGCCTACGAGGAGGGAGAGCCCGCCTGCTTCAGCGAGCCTCCGACGCCCGTGAAAGGTTATTAACAGGTTTTCATTTTAAGCAAGCCTTTCTTTGCCACTTCACCCCACTTTGCATGGGCAACCCTGAGTAAAGTAGGCCATCCCTGAGGCAATGTAATAATTCCGGAGACAATGTCCTACCTGCCAGCTCTCCCGAATTTTTTGTAAAGCTTACGAATTTTGGCTCATTTTACGAGTTTACTAATGCTGCATCAAAGTTTGTGAGCAATAAATCATGTTCGTGAAAAAGTTCCACTCATTGGTCCCTGAACCTGTAGTTGGAAATCTGATGGTGAAAGGACACAGGTAAGGTAGCTGCTCTGAGCAAGTTTATACTAACAAATTCCTGAGGCAGACAGAATTGGCAACCGCAGAGTCACTGTGGTCTAAAAAATAATGTGTTGCTTGTCACTGTTCAAAGTTTTCTGCTGCTTGCATGCTTTGTCTAAAAGTAAGTCATCGTTAATAAAGTCTGTATACATCTCTCAAAATGTATGTGCTCAGGGCAAGCTATACAAAAGTGCAGCCTATTGGAAATTTCACTATTTGAACGCCCTTACAAGTGAGTTAAAATTTTTTCACTGCAAATGCATCTAAACTGTAGTGAATGGTTTAGTGTATATGCTGCTACAACAATGCACCCCTTAATTTTAGGCTGAGTGGAAAAGCTGCAAATAAATTTAACTTTTTTTGTGGCTTCTGCGTCTAGAAAACTTACGTCGCAATCAGATGCACATTGCATACAGTGAGATCTGGTAGACTGTGGTATGTCGCTTTGAAGCACAAGGTTTAGAGTGAGGTCCATGCAGCACTTTCTAATCATTTCTTCTGATTGCAGTGCGCAGAACAGGTCGTGTCCTTGCTGAACAAGCACGGGACAAGCCTTTCCTGTTCGGCATGTTCGCATCCCGGGGCAAGGAGATGTCTTCTTCCGTGCCCGATGTCTCTGAAAAAGTCAAATCGCCCAAGGAAAACCCAACTGAGTTCAATGTGAGTACGTGTTCGTATCATATGCCATAATGTATCATAACCAAGGCTGAAAAAAAAAGGGATCAGGACAGGAAAGAGCGTGTTTTCTGTCCTGATCCTTCTTTTTTTTTTTTTTTTCCTCCTTGGTTGCGTCTTAACATTATGGAATAAGATGAACCAACTAACCCAGCAAAAAGTCCTGATGTGTTTGTATCATTTGAAGCAGGTTGCCCTTCCCAGAGGCACTAGCGGCAGTCACTCTTGTTCCAATATAACAAAAGGATTCCTTTCGTTCAATTTTAGTGTGTACGCATTCTAGGGCTACTTTGCTCGGAAATCTGTCCGTCCATCTGTCTGTAACGCATGACTTGATGCGCTCCATAGGTATAAGAGGGGTCCTATGGGGGTATATATGGGAATGCCTTATGACTACGCTTCGCTGCTGAGATTCATGATTATGACCATATATAGTGAGCACTGAAAACGTATTAAGAGTAATTAAGGTTAACAAAAGGTTAATAAGATTAATTACGATGAAATTGTTTAAACCAACCTAAATAACACTCCTAAAGACTAATGAAAGGTAAAGAAGCCTAATGGAGATTAATTACAACGAAATTACATAAGCATAATGACAATTGAGGATAATGAACAATAGTGAGGCTAAATAAAATTAATGTAGGTTAAATATAGTTGGCCTAATCAATAGTAATTCTGGTTAAATTAAGGCAACAAATGACGGCAACACATGAAAAAGCAATGCAACAAAACGTTGGCGTGAAGCTTTGCAAGCCACAAACATGCAGGAAAGGAAGTTATGATGACAATAAACTGATTGGCTGTGTGAGCAAGCACTGCCAGGCAGATCAGAATAATCTTTTATAGGGGAGGGTGCCCGGCCATAATGCAGTAGAACCACTCGGGCACAGCTAGGCTAAATTACTTCTTCCGAGAGGGTGTTGGCAGCTTACCTGGCCGCCGTGTGGAAAAGGCAACTTCTGGGTCAGTTTTATGCTGTTTGAAGTTCGATACAACGACAGTGGCTGCTATTTTTCTTCAACGTAAGCATAGTTTTTGCTATATATTCTCATTGTGACTTTGTGGTGTTCAGAAATTGTTCGATGTGGGGGATCATTTGATGCAAACAGGTTCGATACAGTCGGGTTCAATTGTATCCGATATTCGTTATGAGCATATATGTATTTGTTACATGTTAATATCAAGGAAAGCTTTAGATTTACTTTGTTTTATATGTATAATTTGTTATTTAGTGTTCTTTATGTTGAGTTTCAAACGCACTGGCACATGATGACTGCCATTTTTTTTTTTTTCCTTCCAGTTCTCCGATTCACTGTTTGCCGATGTTGCACCGTCTCTGCCGCCTGGTGGTGCCAAGGCCCCCATGCGTTCCATGGAGGCAGAGTTTCTTGCATCCGACAACTGGGCCTCGAGCAGCAGCAAGAAGCTGAACGCCATGTTTCAACACGGTGTCCACGGGTTTCTTGAAGGCGGGGTTCAAATCCGTAAGTGACACCACTATATAGTGAAGATGTAACTAAGCTCCTAAACAAGTTTGAAGGTAACACCATTCTCCCTTTCCCTCCGCCGCAAGCCTCCGAAAAACTTCCAAGCCTCTCAACTTGTGTATAAAAACAAATAACTTCTAGTTTGGTTCGTTCGTATGCAGGCGTGGGAATCCTACGCCGATTGCACCATCCTGATACTCAAGCAAATCACTGTGCCACATTGCACCGAAAGCGGAACAATGACTAAAATTTCGCCACACTGTGCCAAATTGGCAGCTTTGGCCTTGGCGAGCATCATCGAAAGACCGCCGGTGCGGTGCAGGGTGTTATGTCATGTTTATCTTGGCGCCTGAGCCGCCAGCAAGGGCAGGTTGGTTCAGCGGAGTCACGTGGTTGTGCTGACATTGTGTCTGTAAAAACGTAGGTGAGCGCCTGCGCACTGCCGGCAGCACCTTTTGTTTTCTTCTCTTTTTTTTTTACTCGTGCCGGCGCCATGACAGTTGCTCTTGATCGTGATGCACATCCCCACGATCGCGGTGATAGCGAATCCTGATATCACGTTGATCGCATTGCTGCGTAGCGCGATTGCTCGCCGCAATCAAAAATTGAAAACTGAGATAAGATAACGTGTGGCGAAGAGGGAACTCCAAGAAGGAGACTCCAAGAGAGGAGGATTGTTGCCCCCTTTGGGTTATTCAGGTGGCTCACACCCAATCACTCTATCAGGACTCCGGATGTCTATGGGCTCCTAGTGAGTGGCAAAGCGAAGTCGTTTGCATGCAGAATCTTGATTTGAGTTGGTGCTGTCACATTGCCTAGAAATGCCTTTGAAAAGCCACTGTGGTGTTCACTAACCCGAGCTTCTTCACAACTTCTGTTAAAAAGCACCGCTAGTCACTTCACCAGTACTTGATACAAAAATAGTTCCGGAGACTTTAACATTTCTTTAATGCTGCAAAATGCAAGGTTTTTGTGGATGTTACCCCCGCTTAATTATAATAAAGCACTAAATTAAAATTTGCACAGTACAGACTGCTGCAATAATATATGTGCCACAGACTACTCCAAAATCGGAATTTGTCTGCTCCCATCTTTTCCAGAATGAAAGTCTATCTGCTCCAAAAATTGCTACAAAATGACTGTGGGCATTGCCACCCCTGCATATGTCATATATTCAATATCAATACTTGTTTTGAAACTGTATACGTGCAGTAAATCCTTATTAATGTCAATGTTGGTGTAAACCATGCTGTGCAGTGATACTGCCAGTACGCCAATTGCGCCAAGCTGCGCCAAGAGAGAAACCCTGATACATACTGCTTCATTTCAGCAAGATATGAGAAATCTGCATGCCCACTCACCGAATCGATTGCTCGGGCTTTCAAAAACATTACTGATTCCTCGAGCGCAGTTTCTCCGCACCATCAAAAGCGGCATAGCATAGACCGGCGGCTGTGTTGGCTCCACGGTGGGCTGAGCCAAGCCTCTCGAAGTAAGCCTGGATCGTACCGCTGTTTCTTCCGAGGGCTGTTGTCTATTTTCTATACCTCCCGCACCACTTAGGCAACGGGACAGCGTTGCCTTTCAGGTGGCAGTGAGCGATAGTGCTGGCACCATGCCAGACCCCGCACTCCTCTCCTGTATGACCAATGCAAAATGGGGACTGAAGGCTTGGACCCTGTATGGTGTCTCGCTCAATTTCTTCAACATAATACGCGCAATGTTGCATACATGGCAGCCGTGTACATTTCAGCTATGCAATTTGTCGCAGTTTGTTGTTCACGAATTTAAGAATGCCATACAGCTGCCACCAAGATTTTGGTCAACTCTGCACCAAACAGCAACCTTTACCACTCAATACTGACAAAGCACCGCTGGTTAGGCCTAACTGCACCATGCGACCATGACAAAATTAGCTGCCAGCCGACGTAATGGCGGGGAGCAGGACGTCACGGGCAGAATGTGGCCGCAAATATGTTCGGACCAGTTAAGTGCCTCTATGATTTGGCCTGAGATCACAAGCTAGACTAGTGATTGAAAGCCGGGATTGGGTCCACTAGCGACATGCCGGCAACTACAGCGAACGCTTTCACGAAGTTTGTTTTTGCACTTACTGGACAAAATGGCTAAAGCATCATGCAGGCAGGAAGCTCCAAACTGAATTTGCACATCACAGCCTAATCGACAGCGTTGCACAGTCAAAGGTCGCATGCGCATATGAGTACTTTGCAACGATGCGCGACGCACATCGAGCTGCTCGACGAGCAAAAGTGCAACGCCCCCACGGTGTCGACCATCACAATATTTCGAATAGATGGTACACCAGTGAAGCACACTACAGGGCAAAATTGAGTAAATTTTTCATACTGCTGGCATAGTGAAACGCAGCAAAATTAATTTTTACTCATCAAGCTCGTGTTTTGGGACTGCCTAATTATTTGAAAATTCTTGCAAAATATCTGAAAAATTGGTTGGCAGCTGTTTTTATCATAAAGTTTGACACTCAATTGCTAATTCCACATTCTCGGGCAAAAGTCGTGACACAAAGACGAACCCACTATGTAACGTAGGTGATTATGTAGTACATCAGCATACAAGCCTGGTGCAGCTTATAACAGCTGCACTGTGGCCCTTTCTCAGCTGACACTTCTGCGTAATAAGCTACGTCAATTGAAGGGGGGTAGAGAGGTTTGTGTTTGTGTATAGGCTCTCAGAGTCTATTTAACTGCTCTATAATGGCATGGGCCAGCAGCATCACTGCAGGTGTTACCGTATTTTTGCACGTATAACCCGCACCAAAATTCATAAAATGTAACTTGTAAAGTGGGGTTGTGAGTTATATGCGAATTTTGCCTTGAGGCATGGTTCTCCGCCATGCAAAGTTTTGTTATCTCCTAGATAACCCCACCTTCTCCGCACCCCTGCGCGTTGAAGCTCCCTTCTCCCCTCTTTATGGGTCACCATTTTACGTTTACTAGTTGGTGAATAGCTAATGCGGCGCCGGCAAACTCGTATGTCACCCGTTCCTGCGGTGCTTCCTTCGTTCGAGAGACGTGCTTCACGATACGGTGGTGGGCAAAATCACTGTTCAGATTTTCAACTCGGTCGCGTTTGCTCCATCGCCATTTGCCATGCGAGGCTTCTCTGTCCACGCTTTCATCCAGTGGCGCGTGAGTGCTAGCTGCGAAGTTATCCCATCACATTACATATCACTTGACTGATTCATTCATGATAAGGTCCACCGTGTGAATCCAGCTTTGTCAGCATCGCCGAAGATTCGGGGGAACCGAGCCACTGACGGTAGATACGACTTGGTCGAATCGAGACTGTTTTGGCAAAGATTTGAGCATTGTTGTATGCATTTATTTCCGCAGGCTATACTCACGGACATATTTTTTTTTTCTTGGCTGATGTAATTGCGGGTGCGGGGTATATTCACTCCCACCTGCAAACAAATCAAAAACTAAAAAGCAACTGCTGAACTGCGCGCGTGCTGACATAACGAAGTTGAGCAGTATGCTACAGGCTTTTACAGCTGATTTTTATGAGTACTTTGACGACCGTACAGTACAACTGATGAAAACTGGCGCCTGTTGCGCACAAAGTATCACCCATTTTCGCCCGGACGAAGAAGTACCAAAATTCGCCTTTAGCATTGTGCATAGACGAATGGAACTCCCTGCCGTCCAACATCGCCGAGATGTCAGATCCTTCAATATTTCACTCAGCGCTGCTGGGCTATTTACAAAGTGGAAAACATGGTTAACCTGTATCTGCCTGTCTTTGTTTGATATACGGTACACTATATGTATGCAGGGTTCTTTCGAATGTATTCATGATCAGTGTTTTAACGGCCATGTAACAAATTGTTCTGTACTTGTCATCAGTGTATTTCGTAGATTTTTTTATCTTATCTATGCTATTCTGGACACCGTGGTTCAAATTAACTCGCTGTTTCTTTTTTCTTGTTGTAAGTATTCTTGTCTTCGATTTATATTGTTTACAAATTATATGTATATACTCACCTGAGATTCCCCCCTCTGTAATGCGCACTAGGGCCTTTAGGATATTGAAATAAATAAAAATAAATAAGATATGCTGGGGTGACAGGTTATACGTGCAAAAATACGGTAATTTCGATCAAAGTGGGTGAATGCGTGGGGCCATAGCCTAGTGGTGTAAAATAATACCTGCACAATGTTGTCAGTAAGACAGCCGTAACAAGTTTAGAGACTTCTAGGGGCCCCCTAGGTGCTGCTTGAAAATGGCAGTGGTGTGATAGGGACTTGGGGCAACCGGGACTGGTCATGATGGGTGGATAACAAGTGCAGTTCGTTGCTTGCTGCCGTACGAGCTTATGTCTTGCTGCGGCCTTTCTGCAACGTGGCAGTCATGACTGTAATATTTTCATGCCGGCAACTCTGGGCTACACCCCCAGAGCTACGGCCATGTGTAATGCTTGGCGGGTGTTAAGTAACGCAGCTTATGGCCGTCTAAATTTACGAAAGAAAGGTTGTTGGCTCTTATCCAGATACACGGGAATGAAAATAATCGTTTTGGTTGGCATTCACTGCACCGAACTTGATGGAGTTTGTTGTGTTTAAATAAAAAGAGTTTGAATCTATCAATTGTAAGGAGCAGGTTCTTTATTTACACCATTAATGTGATTATGAAAATTGTTGAAAATCAAAAACTTTTATGAAACCGAAGCATCAAGGCTTACAACTCTGTAATTTGGGGGAAAAAAAAGGAATATCACTGGTCTGTAAATTGTACCTACTGAGACGTTTAAGGCAAACAAAATTGATGTATTATACACTGCTCTGAAATATGCCAGTGAGTATGACACACTTATAAATAAGCATTGTAACAATTTTATCTAAGCCGTAAAGTTGTGCTACATTTATGTGTTGCTATGTTTCTTTGTGAGCAAACGGGGATTGCCAATATTCTAGTTGACATTAAGAGGGAAAAATGGCGCTGGGCAGGCCATGTAATGTGTAGGATGGATAACCTGTGGACTATGAGAGTTACAGAGTGGATACCAAGAGAAGAGAAACGCAGTCGAGGATGGCAGAAAACTAGGTGGGGTGATGAAGTTATGAAATTTGCTGCCGCAAGTTGGAATCAGCTAGCGCAAGACAGGGGTAATTGGAGATCGCAGGGAGTGGCCTTCATCCTGCAGTGGACATAAATATAGGCTGATGATGATGATGATGATATTTCTTGGTAGACATAATTTCGTTGGATAAAATGCATTTGTCTGGTTCAGGTGCTCTATCAGATGCAGCTTACAGAACTCTGATATGTTTTTTTGTGCATAGTTACAAATTTGTAAACGTTAAGCTTCAGTTTCTTTTTTTTCTTTTTTTTTTTTTGATCTTCTCAATTTATTGCAATTTTTTGTTAAAACTGTGATGTACTATATCAAAGTTCTGCTTCCTACGGTTTAGAATTCAGCTTCTCAGCTTAATTTTAAAACTTTCTTTTAAATTGGTTTCCCACTTGTCTAATGAGAGCATTTCTGCCTTTCGAACCTATTCGAATGGGGAAATCGAAGTTGGCCCCGAACTAAAGCATCCTCTTAAGCTAAGTTATCATAGGAAGGCCTGAGGCACCTACTTCAAGAAACTGAATCGATGATTGGGTGTGCTTCACTCGTAGGAGCTGCTTACCGTTGGCCGCTCACTTCATTGTTTTCATTGTCGTCACTGTCGTCATTGGCCAGCGCCTTTTCCCTTCAAGCTGTTCTTCACTATGAACAGCCTTGTCTATCTGGGCCCTCGTACCAGAAACTTTAAGTGAAATTTAAGTGAAATTTTAAGTGAAAAAATTATCTACAGAATTATGCTGTGAAACAACAAATGTTACCTTAAATATCCTCGCTGCAACAAATGTACACCTTAAAGCGCATAATCCCTTTATTAAAGCGTAGCTTTCTATGCCTTTTTTTTTTTTTCTCCCCAGGCTTCAGCGTGCTTTTTTCCCTGAGGCCAATTTGTCACTAGAGTGAAGGGGGCTGACCCTGGAGACAGTTTTGTAGCAAAGTGGGCCAATCTCAGAGACAGTGTAATGCGCATTCGCATGGGTCCCGTGGTGGGGGTCTCTGTGCTTTGCCATCTTACTGGACAGACACGTAATCGCTGTGCTGTAAAATTCTGTGCAGAAGATGAACAGTTTTGCAGCATGTGGGGGTACACTCTGTGTGAGGCTAGGGCTGAAGGCAAGTTCTGTATCTAGCTACACACAGTCGTTCCGTCGTACTCCCCAACCCGTAGCGCGTGCAATCGCAGCTACGTAGGGTTCGGGCGAAGAAGGCGACGAGGGGGTCAACTCAGCAACGTTTATTACTGCGGGCAATACGGCACACTCGCAGAGGGAAGTCCACTTTGTAATAAGGAATAAATAGGCTTGCCTCGTTGCGTGTGGTAGTCACGCAAGCGAGGTCTCTCACGGGTTGCAGCGGGTAAATCCGTTCGAGGTAGGGATGCCAGAGAGAGTCGGTCTCCCCAGGTGGCGCTCTTTTATGCCTTTTTACCTTTCGCGAGGAGAATCGCCTCCTTGCCCGTCGGATACCTTCCCTTTTCCCACGAGCATGTGCAAGTCGCGAGAGGCGAGCGAGTACCGGGAGAGGGCAAAGTGCCTTTCTCTTGTGTCTGCGCCCACTCCTGATGTGTCCACAACCTGCGCACGTGACGACGAGAGTGTGCGGGAGGTGGGTGCGTCTGCTGCCCACAAGCATTTACTTAACTGCTTCACTAAAGGTTCCGAAATGTGCTTTACAGATTCCGAAGTGTGCATTGGATCTGCGCGCGTTTCGTTCTTCCACTTTTTTTAATGCTTGATTTATTTCTTTGGTCAGGCGTCCCCAGCTTGGTGGTGCATCGGTGCACCGTCAAGGCTCGACGGGCGGTCCCGCTGATCCTGAAGGAGTTCCAGAATGGCCTCAAGAACCTGGCGCCTGAAATATCGCTCACCATGTTCACAGAGGAAGGCACGAGGCGCCCAAGCCGGCCCACAGAATTCATCCACTTCAACCCGCTCGTTAAGCATGCCATGGTGAGTGAACTTTCACTGTGGCTGTGTGGTGACGGGTAATGCAAGTTGCGCAAACTTTTTTTAAGGGTAACTTTAGATCTGGCAAGTTGGCACGGCACAAATAATCGACGCCATTAGTGTATATTAAGGGGCACTGAAACACTTTATGAACACTGTGAAAAGGAGTTCTGTATCGGTAGGCAATGCTGCTGCAAACATGTGAGCCAGATGTTCTTCCACTGCGTGCAGCATGGTACCTATGCTCTCGTATAATAGGTCACTTGCTTTCTCTTGTAACTATTCTGTCTCTTGTAACTATTCTGTGTGCTTTCTACTGTAAAACCTTGTTAATTCATATTTCACGGGACCGAAAAGAAAATGTCTAAATTAACCGAAGTCAAATTATCGAGGCTATCAAGAAAACAAACAAATGCTTACTACGTCAACATCCTTTTATTTCCTTAATTCATCGGAAATCCTGTCTCCATTTGGACAAACGTCTTGCGGAAGCTGCAAATCTCGCCCTCTCATGACTGATTAGCGCTCGCAACAGCGAAGGCCTCGCTACGTTCTTTGCAGCACGGCACGCATCTTCATCCAAGACATTGTTTTCAGTGCCATGCACACATCCCGATTATTCTTTCACCAGTGAACTAGTCACCAACAGATTGTCCATCCATTGCTCTTCATCCTTGACAGCTCCCGCCATGTTCGGAACATTGCGTGTGCAGTGATTGATTGCATTGAGTCTACGGGTCTCACAGTTGCACCGACCACCGTGGGCTCAAGCTTAGCTAGCCACAGGGCTGCGTCAGCCGCTGCCTCTAGTGAGCCGCTGCAGGCGAGCTCGGGCCGCAAACTTGCTACCGAGTGCTACGCACGCTAGAGAACACAGTATTGCCCTGAGTTGACAGAAACTGTTTATTGTCTTCGGGGGCACCCATCACTGTACAAACACCCGGTCCCGGGGCTCCCGCGCCAAGGGCGAAAATACAGACAGGGGCACCCATAGCACGTCGCTGCGAAAGGAAAGGCTCCCGCGACACGCCACTGAGAAAAGTTCCTGCAACTATGCTGCTTGCTCTCGCGATAACCAATGGGCTAACTCATGAGAGCTCGGGCAGTCTCCTTCGGTTTGGCCCTTCGACAAGTGCGGCTTGGTGCAATTTGACCACGCGCGAGCACTAGGCACCGCTCTTTGACTTAGTGTCTGGAAAGGATCAACACAAAGTGCGCTTATGGGCAAAGGCACCGTACGCAAGCTCAAGTCCGAGACACAAAGCGGCCGGTGGACGAGAGGAAAATGTGTACTTATCCAGTGCTGTTCCCGGAGAGAAGACCCGTGCTCCCGTCTCGAGCAGCCGACAGCAGCTACGCGAATGCCCCCACCGCAAACCGTTGCGACTGGGGCACCACCGCCAACAACCGTCCCAAGTGGAAAGGGGAGAGGCATAGGGATGACAGAAAAGGTGAATGCCCGCGCAAATGTGTCGGGGCATGCCTCGATCCCCACAATCGCACTAAGTGAAAACAAAACTACTGTTTGCCGCAATTGCTGTGGACGAAACCACGGTCGCTATTAATGTAATCCTGGATGGCAACTACGCAGTTGTGAAGGCACGCAGCCAACACGCTGTTATGCATGGCGGTAAATGCAAGAATAAAGGCTATAAAAGCACAAATAAGTGTTCTGGCATTCCTGCCACTTGCACACAATTTTAGCTGATGACTATGGCAATATGGCAATGCAGACTCCACTGCTTCATTTGCATTGGTCGCTAGTGCTGCTTTTACCTTTTTGCATCTCACATTTACGGCGTTTGCCAAGCTCGGAGAGTTGTCCGGATATAACCGGTGTGTGACTAAATATGTCCGAATTAACGAGAGTTTGATTCCAATAAATAATGCTTATCCCTGCCGGGACCAGAGGACGAGTTTGAATGATCCGATTTTCCCAACCAATGAAGGTAGAATTAACTAGGTTTTACTGTATCTTCTTTGCTGGCTGGTCTATGATTGTGATTTTATTTCAGCCGTTCAAATAAATACACCAATGCTGGTGTACACATTGGTGCGAAAGGGACTTGGACAATGGAATGGGCAGGCAACACAACTGTTATCGCTGGCTAGGCTACCTTGCTGTCTAATGCGGCAAGTGCTACTGTAAATACACTCCTCCTTACAGCTGTATGCCTGCTTCCTTCTCACAGTCATATTCAGCACTGTTGCACTCCCCATTGTCACAGATATTATGGAAGGTTTCAGAGGAGCGAAACATAGGAAAGGGCTAACAGTGTTAAAGAGCTGCTTTTTATAGGAATTTATGGGGCATCTTTCATTGTTGAAGAGGCACAATAGCTCAAAAATATCTGGATACGATATATAAGTAATTAGTGTCATTGTGCATTTGTAACTGTAACCTTGCGGTAACATTGCTGTAATTGTGGCCACAATCCCAGTTTCCGGAGAAGTACGCTGAAACAGCTGTTCCTGGCAGCCAGCGGTGCTTCATTGTCGTTGGTCGAGACATGGCCCAGTGGAAGGCATTCATGGGGATCTCAAGCTTGTCCACCTACCTTGAGAACAACCGGACGACCAAAGGTAAGTGATCAAGCTGCCAATTTGCGATTTTGTTTGTCGGGCGTTTAATTTACACATTTCATTTACACTTTCATTTACACTTTCATTTACACTAAGACTGTATAGGAAAGTTCCACAATGGATTTTGTGCAGCGGTGTGGTCGCCATCAATGGCGTACAGGTGCACTGTGCAGAGTGAAGCTGTTGCAGTAGAGCTGGCACAGCATACACGAACATGCTTTGGATGTAACGTTGAGTATGGAAGTGAAGCATTTGAAAGGCTTGGGTATAGTTAGAAAGTTACTGGTCTGCTTGCTTTTTGTTTGTTGTTGGAGCAGCTTATCGACCACCTAACTTAGATACAGGCATGCTCAGCACTCTGTATCAAGTTATTACAGAAGTTTCTGGTTAAGTGATGTGTGGCAGTTTCAACCTGCTTGATTTATGCTGGCATGACAAGAATTGTTCAAGCATTTTTGATACGGTAGCGAACATTGCAGTGAAAAATATTGTAGTTATGTTTGGCCATATTTCTGCGTGTTAATAAGCCAACCTACAGGTAGAACATATTAGACTTGTTATTTTGTAACACCCCAAACACTATCAATTTCGCGATTATACCAGGTATTAGCGATCATTAGCAACAACAATCAGCAGCAACTGTCAAAAGTAAATTTAATCAACGGGTGCCCTGCGAGTGTCCTGTGAACTCCAAAAACTGCGCAACGGTTATTTCGAGCAATATTTCTTGCTCCCATGGACTGCTTTTCTGACAAATCCGAACCTCAGGGTCGATGTGTCGTGTCACTAGATACCGTAATATCCCACGAGGAAAGACGCGCCAGCAGCCGAGACCGTACCGAAGCGATGCATGCCCTCCTTTTCCGTTCGGCTTAAAAGGAACACAAAAGAGCCCCCAGTGCATGCTTGATCATGTTACCACACACTTATAAACTTATAAACCTGCCTGCCCTCCTCTATAAGCACTTGGACTTAATTCGTAGCCTACGCTTCTTCTGACACATTTGATTGCGCTCTGATGGAGGAAAGATAAGACTTTTGTAATGCCAGCCCAGTGACTGTTTTGGTTTTGTGCGCTGTATCGTACAGTTGATTGGGCGCTGTATTTAAAATGGCTCTCCTTAGTTCGAGTGCTGTTTTATTAGAATAAATTTCCGGTCCCCTTGGAGTTCGAATTAACGAGATTCTACTATATGTGCTTTTCTTAGCTTTTTCTTGTAACCGCGAGGTGACATCACGTCTCAGAGATGTCTTCCAGACAGTTCTGGACGTATTTCATTACTTGGGCTCGAAGCTGTCTTAGCTGTCTGCATAGACTGTCCTATGATGCTGGCCAGGATTGGAACACACCCGAAGTGGTAAAAATTAATCTGGAGCCATCCACTATGGCGGTGTCTCTTATAACCCACTGCGCAGTTTTAGGATGTAAAGCCCCATAATTTAATATCTGCAAAGGTTTTTTTTATTCTCTCATTTGAGTGCAGGAGCGCAGTAGGTACTTTTGCTGCTGAGGCATATTCAATATTGTGAGGCCAGAATGTTGTGGGCAGTATGCCAAAAGTAAAGCATATACAATTACCAATTGTCAAGCTGCTTTTTGTTTGTTCTTCTAGCAATATGCTGTGCAATAAGCGAATGTTTACTGAAGCTAATATGGCCGATAAAACCACGACTCATTCTTTGTGTAGTTGTCTAATACTTTACTATCGTTATCAATGCTTCGCCTTTCTGGCGAAATTGCACTTTTTCTTTTTGTTCTGCATTTTCTTCTACAGTATATTTTAGAAAAAGAACACATCTCCCCTCCCGTCATTTACAGTGCCGTTTCTTTTTTCCTTTGTAAAGGTGGGAAACCTATGTTACATGCTGCTATTGGCAGAAAACGTTTTAAGTTTGCTTCATTAGATCCGCGTTTATTATGTCAAGGTTCAACTGTATAACCAAAGCTTTTTGACACGTCCTGGTGAAGGGGCCCTTTAGAGTACCCGAGGTAGTCAAAATTAATCCGGAACTTTCTGCTGTGGCATTCTTCGCGGCCCACTGTGAAGCTTCGGAACATTAAAAACTCTGTAATTTCGCATTTCCTAATACAGGCCACAAGTCCACTCAGCTTTTCGAGCCGCACATGCTGCCAGTGACAGCATCTCTTGACACACCTGCCCTCTGCCGAACGCCCAGCACGCCATCATCAGTGCCACCAACCATCGTCGCACCGCCAGAGAAGGCCAAAATCGCCGTCACTGCTGGTGCCGATGCTGGGGAAACTCGGCAGCCAGCGTTGATACCCAGGCAGCGGCTACTCTTCTTGCGAGTTGAGGACAAGTCTGTGAGTTTGCTTGTTTATACACACACTAAACAGGGAAGAACGCTAAATCAATTCATTATTTTTTATCAGTGTCAGTGGCCATTAACAGCTTGGAATCATTATCAGTGACCCTTAACAGCTAAACTATTCATTATTGTTTAACGGTGATGATTGTCAGGGACCATTAACAGCTAAGTAAAGTCACTATTCTTTATCAATGGCAGTGACCGTTAACAGCCTAGCATCATTATCAGTGAATATTCTTTATCACCGGCCGTTAATAGTTAACATCTGTTATCCTTTATCAGTATGAGCGACCATTCACAGCTTAGCACCATTAATCAGTGACCATTAACAGCTTTAGCATCTTCAGCATGGTGCCCAGCATTAAAATGACATTTAAAGAAGCTGGTGGACACAAATGAATGCATAACACAAAAGAAATATGTTGTACAGTCCGCACCCATTACACCATACTGCATATAACATACTTTCAGATATAACAGACCATCCTTATCACTTAGTTTGGTCAGCCTATATTATCAATGCAACAAATCCTGCCTTCAACGGACCTGGTTATAATGAACTATAGAGTACAACGGACAAATTTGGGGGCAGATTTTGTCTAGATGGTGTAAATACAATGTACTTTGCTGCAGTGATGAGTGCGTGCGGCAGTGCACTGCACGCAACTACTTGTGTGAAAAAGCAATTTTTCCTAAAGAACACACTATCGGAAAGCTTCTAAGAATGGCGTGCCGAGCAATGTCCAAAAGACGTTGCGCAGCACACTGTTGTCTCTGTTGATTCGTTCGCGCTGTAAGAAATAATACAGATGTACTGGCTCGCCCAGCTAGCTACCAGACTTCAGTCGAAAAGATAGTTTTCGGGTCACCTCCGCAAGCGGCTCACTGCCGCCCTCTGTTGTCTCTATGTGCCGAAGTTACCATTAGGCCTAACCAGTTTCACTTCAAACATACGACGCTGCACTAAGAACCACCAACGACTGCATGATGCATTTGAGCAGTCTTGCGTGGAGTGCAACGGCGGCCAGACGTGGGCTCCGAGTTGAACGAGAGCCGTTGAACTTGCCTCGTACCACGGCTCTCGTTCGTGCTGCAGGTGTGGTTTGACAGTGGTCACCGCTTGTTGCAATAGAACATATTAAGACATCAGTTTATTCTACCGAACACTTTTTTGTGTGAAAAGCTGTAGCCAACGTTTGTGCCACCGGCAGTGCGGGGAACCGGCCAGCCAATAATCTTGCCGTTGAAGGAAACTGCCATTTTTTGGCTACCAGCGTCCAAAAACAGAGGACAGCAAAACAGGAATGTAATTTTATTGCATTTCGGAAAAGAAAAATTGAAAGAAAAGCTCTGCTGAGAGTAACAATACTGTTTGTTAATAGTGGAAGTTTGTTGAAAGCAGATGCTGGCTTCTTGGGCTGAAAATTTATAAAAAGCTTTATTCTTTGAAAATTATATTTTTGAGATATTAATGCTATTTCCTCTCTATCAAGTTTATTATCTTGTATAAGCATCTTAGTTATGACTGTAATGTCTCATTCCTTCGTGTCACATGTCTTCAATTTTTTTTATCATAATTTAACCTCAGAGCATCCCTCTCCACCGTTTAACATGGTCTTACACACACACTTCTCTTCCTATAACTTTTGGTGCTCTTTGCACTCCTTTGACCCTGAGGTAAGGAAAATCTTTCCACCTTGCTGTGTTTGCCGCAGTTGACCCTTTACCTGTACAACTGGACCTCCGACCAGGGCCAGGAGCTCTTCAAACTGCTGGGCCACTTGGTCGAGTGGCAGGACCTGCGTAACGACTTCTTGCGCAGCATCGCTGTACAGAAGATGGGGCTGTTCTTCCATCAACCATCGGCAAGCACCGCCTCTCCATGCCTGCGACAGCAGCCGCAGCAGCAGCAGCAGCAGGTCAGCTAAACCATTGCTGGGCTGGTCGGTTGTGATTCGTGAGAACAGTGAAAGATGGGGACAACAGTTGAATCACCTTCTATTCTGTTAGTGGTTGAAGAAGCAAAGCCCCAAGCGGAATCCAGCACTTCGACAAGGGGACTTGTCTTTGTCACAGTGAAGATAACTCTTTTGGCAGAACTTCAGAAGGGTGGACAGCTGAGCTAGGCTAGTTGATATATATTCAGGATATTCAGGTGCAAACAGTGACACACACCGAGACCAAGATACAAAAGTCGCTTACTGAACTCTCGTTTTCTTTGGACAAAGCAGTAACACAATCCTTGACACAATGTAAACTGTCCACTTCTGAAACCCTTTGTGCAACTGACCACGCAGTTGTAGGTGCCGTGCAGTACTAGATACCCATTTGCAGAACACGTAGGTGCTCTGGTGGAACCTGGCAATTCACCAGTACCATCACATCCCGCTTCTCTACAGTCATCTTTGTCCTCGTAGGCAGGCTTGGCTGCACAGTAGAGCACAAAAGGTTACTGCCAACAAGCAGGATGTGGTGGTCCTGGTGAATTTGCAGGTTCCATTAGAGCATCTATGTGTTCTGCAGACAAAACAGACATTCTACAAGGAGTCTAGCATATATTTTAAGAAAGCATGCAAGCACACACGAGTGATCACGGAAGTTATTGCGATCTTATATGGAAATAGTGTCATAGGGAAAACAATATCATTGTAACGTAGCTTGAGGCAATATAACGCCTCTTCTTTCCTGTCTGCTTCTTTACATAGTAATGGCAGAGAAAACGGGAAAGCAGGCTGCAAGGCATTAAACCTTGCCTTGTTTTCATGGTGTTGTGTTTCGCAAGTTGTTTGTAGAGACATTTAAAAAGAAATGGTGATTGTCAAAGTAAGCGAAGTTCAACTGTCTTGGCTTCCTCTCGCCACTGTCAAGCTTTTAGTCTTTGGCTAAAGCCGCTTCACGTGCTGAGTCAATCTTCACTGATCGACGGGCCATTCCATTTGGAGCCATCTCTGTAGTGTTACAAAATATGTTAACCCAAAAGCAGATGTGACACAAACCACTGAGGCGCATCCTATCTGTCATAACCAAGCGCTTCTGTACATCTGCCACGGTGGGGATAACGTCATCACCGAAGCAACCATTCCATTAGTACCGTGCCATGCACAGCCCTTACCTCTCCACGGCACCCCTCGCCACATTACCCTTTCCCCTTCGCAGTCCAACCACCACATCGTCAAAACCCATCTTGCTCCACAAAGAAAGCTTCATTTTAACTTTGCAGGCAACCACTGGCCATCAGCTGCACAGCATGGCTGTGGCAACGCAGACACCGACATCCGGCACGCCGAGCCACCTGTGGGCTTTCCTGGACCACATGATCTCGCGCCACAACCCTCCGAGTCGGCACCAGGAAACCACGGCTGCGGCGACGAGGCTCGCAGTGCACAATCTCGTTGGGCAGGTCCTGCGGGGCGTCAAGCCAAGGACGCCCATGCAGGCGGCCCCGTACGCGACCTGCGACGACCCCGTGATCCGCCACGGGCGCCAGGTGCAGGAGATGCGAGGACTACGGCGAAGGGGTGAGCAGTGACTCCACAACATTGGTGAAGCGAGATAGTTGCTACAAATTCAGTTGAAGAAACGAGCACACAACACAATACAGAGAGAGGTCTTGAGTGCCCATCTCATCTATGCTTCTGTACCTCGCCATGCAGATGTGCAGTTGGAACTGGAGGACAGCACAACACGTTGTTCGCTTTGCACAAACACATTGTGCCACTTGTTACCACACCATGGAACCCCAAACAAGGCTAGATAGCCAGCTACCCACAAAATGCCTAGCTTAACATTGGTTCACACTGTGCCTAGAAGCTGCCTAATTTTTGTGCACACTTTTTGTAATTACCTTATTCACAGTAGAACGTCATTCATGTCCTGAAAAAAGAAACGCAAGAAAAAAATCTATTAACCGGGAAAATGTACGATATGAAGTCCCTAAAAAATTTGGCAGACTCAACTGTAGCTGACGTCTACGTAATGTGAAGCGTTGCGTGAATCGTAGCAGCATGAAACACTGACGCGCTCCGAGCTAGTGGGGCCCGAATGACCTGAGATGGGGGGGGGGGCATTGTTATTGCGGCTTCCGCGAGCTTACGCTTGCGTTCCTCAAATATGGCCTGGGTCAGCAGCTGCTTCTGAATCTGTTAATAAGAAAAAGACGAAACGAGCAAACTTTGCCTTCACAGAATAGAAATTTGCTGACTTAATGTCCATAGTCATCACTCTCAGACAGCACTTGATTGCCGACCATGAAGAAGGACAACATGTCATTCTCCATGTGGTCGGTACCATGTTTGATATTCTGCACTTATATGACAAACGGGATGGCGCCCATGCCTAGATTAACCACTTTGCTAATTCATTCTGCGATGCATGCATCCTGTGGATCGCAATAACGTGTCGCGACTTGTTGCAACTAGCTTATCTATGTAAAATACTTTATCGTTTGAATGTGATTTCGTAAACAGACTGAAAGCAGTGCATCATCGTCCAGCTATGCGAGTTTTTCTGTTGCCATCCATAGTTGCTATCTTGTGATGGCAGTGGTGATGATGCTTGGTTAGGCTGGCTCTGATGATAGGTACTTGCAGACACAGTTCTGGGTTTGGTTTCATAATGAATTGAACAACGTGGCCAATTTTCGGACTAATTTTCTTGGAAAAAAAGGTGCACATTAGTATTGGATAAATACTGTAATAATACATTGTAAGCTACCGTTTTCACATTTAAAATGTTCCTGTTGCAGTGCAAAGATGGCTGTTCTTGATGGGAGATGACTTTTGTTTGACGCATTCACTGTACCCTAAGCACTGCCAAGACAGACGCTGCCACTATTAGAATCATCGTTCGAGTCACCATTGAGGTGAGGCATAGGATGTTTGTGCTGACCAGCCAGTTTGAATTGTTCATTGAAGGCCGATTTCGTAATTGAAATAACGAAAGTTTGGGCCCATAAAAATGTATGGGCTCAGGCTGGGACTTTTGGTCGGGATCGAATTAACCAAAACATTTTGTCAACTGGAGTCGAATTAACGGAAGTTGACTATACTGTAATTGGCTATTAAGGACCATATTACCAAAGCCCCTGCTGCCCAGGAGTAAGTTTCACTTGTGGTGATCCTGTGTGATGTTGCTTCTCCCTGCACCATTACAGATGCAATATAAGTACATAGCTAGTAAAAGCACCGCCTATGTTCTGTTCCAGAACTTGTGGAATTCCACCGCATCTACGACGACAAGGGCACCAGTGCCAATCTTCTTGTCATGGTAAGCATTTTCTAACAGTACCAAGTATCAAGTCAGTGGAAAGCATAGGGCACGAATATTCTCTCCGCTCACTTGAGCAAGCTTTAACAAAGCAAGAGCTTAAGTTGAGCACATTCTGCCAGATGACGATGTTGTGCTATGCCATAATCTGGTTAAATAATTTGGGCGTAGTCTTTACAGCTGGAACCCATTGCTTGTGCCCTTGCAGGAGAAGATGCTGACCCAGGTGAAGAAAGAAGCTCGCCTGGTGCACTACTGCCTGACGCCACTGCTTTTCAGCCCAACGTGGCGGCTCAAGGTTGCCCAAGTGCGCGACCACACCCTCGAGGCTGCCATTGCATCTGGCCTGCCGTCCGACTGCCCCGTTGCACATGACCC